>NC_091096.1:1145000-1147500 GCF_024713975.1 Paralichthys olivaceus | reverse complement strand
GAACCCGTTTCTGTCTCGCTCGCTCCGCTGAGCTGACTCGTCTCCACGTTTACCTGCAGACGTCGACGTCGTGGAATCTGGAAGCAAACACACAACACGCTTCTTTTCCTGTTGCTAATAAAGACGTCATGTCCTGGCAGAGTCACAGGAGGTCACCTCCAGAGGCGACTTCAACATTCTTGCATATTTCTTAGACGCAAGTGAGATGCTGCGTGTGTGTGTGTGTGTGTGTGATGGGAAGAAGGGAGGGAGGGATGCTGGGAAGGAGGTCGTGATGTGACGTCACCCCTGTGATGCTCCCACACCTCCTCTTCCTCCTCGTCCTCCTCCTCTGCTCACATCCGGTCTCCTCCCTTCATCTCCACCTCCGTCCTCGCTGCCTCTTACTCTGCGGTGTGTGTGTGTGTGTGTGTGTCAGTGATGACACAGCCTGGGTCATGTGACTGTGGAGATAGAGGAGGGAGGGGCATGAAGGAGGAAGTGAGTGACCCGGTGCAGCAGGACGGCAGCTGCTCGTCCAACATGGAGGCCGAAACCGGAAGAGGAAGCGTTTTTTTGTTTTAACGCTGCGTCAAACGTCTGTAATCACATTTATCTTCAGTCACTGACGCTCGACAGACGCCTGGAAACACACAGACACGAATCTGAGACATGAAACCCTGAACATACGTCCACGAGCTCCTCTGTGGACCCTCTGACCCCGTGGAGTGTTTTTAACAGACGCCATGAGCAGAACGAGCCGGAGGAGCCGTCACATTTCAAACAACCCGGAGCTTCCGGAGCTCCGACGACTCTGAACCTTCTGGAAACCGCTGCAGCGATCAGTCTATATCTCATCAGCAGATGCCAGCGAGGTTAAATGGCTGTAATGATCCGTCTAATCATTACACTGCCCTCCTAATTGTTTCCTCAAGATATGTTTGTCATCAATATCACTGTCGATCGTGATCAATTCCTTACTCAGCTGAACGTGCACCTGAAGTCACTCTGAGTCTGCGGCTTCATCAGCTGCACATTCACACTGTTTTATGTTTGAGTCTTTTTGTAAACACAAGAAAATAAAGATCGGAGATGTTCACGAGGTTTGAGTGAAACCAACGAGTTTCTTTTTAATCAAAATTCAGAGTTAATTTTAAAACTGAACCAAACTAAAGAGCTCAGTGGTTCTGAACTCCGGGGTCATGACCCCAACAAGATCCCTCAAGATAAAAGTGTTTGTACGAGACCAAAAAAATCCTCTCCCATTTTTTAGAGCCTTCACATTAAACTCTTTCCATTTTTCTACTGAATTAATTTTTTTTCCATCTAAACACAAAGCTGCCATGAGCTTCTTGAGCTAAAACAAGTAAAGTTGAGAATCAGTACAAAGACGTGAACGTTACGAAGCAACGTTCAGGTTTGATCAAACATTTCAGAACCAAATCAAACAGACGTGTGTTCTTCACCTAAAACTCTCTTGTTGAAGTTTAAGCAGGTTTTCACAGCTCAGGACTTTGTGTCTGTGCAGCTTCAAGTTTCACAAACTGTCGAGACCAGAGAGTCGACATCAAATTCAAACTCTTGGTTCAAGACTTTTGCAGATTTTAAACTCTGTGAGATGAAAGTGTAACATTTCAACTTTTGCGTCTTTTGCCCCAAAAGAAAAACTTCAGGACAGAAAGTCTCCACATCTTCCATCAGACTAAAGACACGTGTCTCCAGACTGTCCCTTGGTGAAGAAGAGGACGTCTAATAAACCAACTCCGGTGTTTCTGTTCAAAAATAATAATTTCAGTTCAGTTGCACTTACATGTAGAACCTGGACTGACACGATTCTCACTGTTCTGGGTTTGTTCCCTCATGGTTGATGCACTCTGGATGAAAGCAGCAGCTAAATTAAATGTGATGTAATGAAATTAAATGAAATTTAATGAAATTTAATGAAATTTAATGAAAAGTAAGATGAGAAGTCAAGAGAAAAAGTCTCAGATGTGAAGGATCATGATCTCAGAATGACATGAGAGGAGTTTCCTCTTGGTCAACACACAACTGGTGGGTTTCCACCCCAACCTGGGTGGTTGTTGAATAACAACACACACACACACACACACACACACACACACACACACACACACACACACACACAGTTTTAATCCACTGCTCTGAGCTCCTTCCCACAGCCACATGCTCGGCTCCTCGGGCAACACGCTGAGAGCAGATTACAGCAGCAAATTAGTCAGAGGAGACCCGACGCATCCAGGCCTCAGTGATGCTGTGGTGTGAAAATCAAACAGACCCCAGACCCAAAACACCCCGAGGAGGCCAGAGTCAAACCGAGGGTTTGGTTTCTGCTGCTGGAAACATTTTCACATTCCTGTCATGTCACAGTTTTCACCTGCTGCAGGAGGTTTTATTCCCAGTCTGTAAGAAAATGATAGAAATGTGAGAAATAATTAAACTAATAACTTTCCACTTATAAATTAAAGAATCATCTGATTGTGACAGAAAATATTTCTGGAAA
>NC_091096.1:1082500-1140000 GCF_024713975.1 Paralichthys olivaceus | reverse complement strand
GATAACAAATGTACTTAAAAATATAATTTAAATGTACACAAACAATTTACATTTCACAAATGTAAGTATCCCCACTCATTTGAAGTAGAATATACTTTATCTGTGAGTAATACGGTGGGTAAATAACCTTTAAGTGAAATATACTAAAAGTTCTGGTTGTAGAAACTTTTTTTAATTTCATGACCACACATCTTTATCTCAAGGAGAATCTGCAGTACTCAGAAGTATTTGCCTTTATAGGGGTACTACCGCCCCCTCAGTACTTCTACTGTCCTTGTTCTCCGTCCAGAAGCTGTTGAGAAGTTTCCTTCTGAAGCCAAAGACAAAAAAAAAACTGACGATGGCTTTAAATGAGTTTATGTTCCATTAACGAAGCTCTGATAATTATCCTCCTCAGAGTCCATCGTTCTGTTTCTGCACCGTCAGCACATCTGAGGGAAGACCCCCCCCCCCCCCGCCAAGCTGCTGTAAGTCCAACTATACGCTTCAGCGTGGAGCATCTGGAGGAGGCGGTGGGAGGAGGAGGAGGGGAGTGCTTCCATTCCTGAATAAATTTGGGGTCTAAAGGCCCGGGTGTCCAGCTGACCTCTGACCCCTGCAGAAGAAAGTTATTGAAGCCGGTGTTGAAAAGTTGACCAGCGACTGGGAAAGTGGCCTGATGGAGGGGAGGGGGACAACGGGGTCAGGGAGGAGGGGGGGAGTGTGTGTGTGTGTGTGTGGTGGGGGGTTGTCATAGAGTGAAGAAGTTTCCTTTGAGTCCCCCCCCCCCCCCCCCCCCCCCCCCCCTCTTTCCTCACGTCCACAAGTGTGTCCCTGCAGCCTTTGTGAGCTGCGGGGACAGAAGGCTCCAAACAAACCGGCTCTAAACAATGTTTGGCCTCTTTTGTTTCTCGCCTTCCTTTCTTCTTCAGCCCTCCATCGCAATCTACCGGCTCCTTTGTATTGATTTCCCTCATTCAGCAGCTCGTCGGCCTCTTTCCGCTGTTTTATATGCTCTTTTATGGCCCTTCTCTTTTTTTTTTTTTTTTTTTTTAATTTGTGCACCATCCCCACCCCCCCCTCCTCTGGCATTCTCCGCGGTGTGAGAACGCAGCGCGCCCCTCGACTCACTGTGACTCATTAAAGACCCTTAATTGATGAAAAGTGTAATTAGCGTGACAATTATAAGAGGAAATCAATATGTTTTTATCCAAAGGAGCCGCACACAGGAGGAAGTCTGTGGAGTCCAAGCGACGGCAGCACGAGGACGACCGCTTACACTCGGATAAAAAAGAAGAAGAAAACTTTAACTTCAACAAAAGAGGTTTTTCTTTCTGTCTGGTTTCGCTGCGACAGATTCGTCCAGAGTTTTACAGACGCTACATCTGAGAAGTCTGGAAACTCTGCGTTTTAGTCTGGACGAGCAGAATCACAGATGCTTACTAATAATATTATATAAATAATATTTAATAATTATATCGTCTTGCTTATGTGGTGAAAACGTAATGGTCTGATTCGTCAGGCTCCTGTCACATGACCACTTTCCATCATCAGCCTCAGCGACCAGAGCAGAAGACAACATCAATGACAACAGTTACTAACCTGTTGTCGTTGCTAACTGCTAGCCTAGCTCTTTCTGTAACTATCAACCAAAAGCCTCCGGTGTCCAGCAGCACGGCCACAACAATGTCCCCCTGCTCAAATCAAACAAAGTTAAATATCCTCAATAAATTCTTTCAAACTACTTCACAGGTTTTAAGGAATCGAGAATGAACGACCAGACGAATATGAATGAAAACAATGAATTCATGAGGTTTTTGGCTTCAGAATTTAGATACAGGAAATGATTCAGACGTAAAAACCAATCACTTGATCACAGCAGTTTTTAAACGAGGCTCTTTGTGGTTAAACCTCGGCTCCTGTTGCATCGTCCTGATTCACACATCGTCTTTCAAACTCACACCAGAGAATGAATCCGTTGGTGTTTGAGGCAGCTGTGGGTTTGATAACAGACAAATGTTGAGGTTCAGCTCTGGGCAGCAGCTGAGTCCCCGGCCGGAGAAGCTCGGGGCTCCCCCTCCTTTCTCTTCTGTGCTGCTTGTCTGCCCCCTGCTGGCGAGGGGGGGCCGGAGGGGGAGTCCTGCGGGGATTCTTGCCGGGAGAGCTGGGAGAGGAGGAGGTCCACACTCTGGATCAAAACAGAGTCCAGGACCTTCCGCTCCTCCGAGGAGAAGCGGCCCAGGACGTGACGCTCCACCGATGTTTTCCCCGTGGGACGTCCGATCCCGACTCGAAGCCTCTGCATCACCTGCAGGAGAGACGAGAGGACGATCCGGCAGCTTTACACACAAACTCACACGATCTGTCTTCCTTATTATTATTATGTGCTTTTAAAGATAAACATTTTATTAAGTCAAATTCTGTGTCAGTTTGTTTAAATGCTCACAGACGAAGGTGATAAAGTCAATAAAATGAAAAACAAATCAACAAACGACAGAAAGTCTTGGTCTGTTGTGTTGAATGTGATTAAAGGAAACTTACATCAGTCTGCAGACAATCCACACAGGAGCGGACTCCGTTATGACCTCTGCAAAGAAGAAGTCAACGTTTTTCATGTTAATTATAAACTTGTACACTGAATGTTTATCTTTGAATCTTGTCAATGATCAGAAAACGTTTTATCAGATGCCCCGGCCGTCAGGTCTGATGTTTATGTGATGAGGGGAACCGACCTGGCGCTTCCTCCATGTTTGATGTTGATCTTCCCCAGAGGTTTGTCCAGTTCATCGTGGACCAGCAGGATGTCTTCAGGCCTGATGCCGTATTTACCAGCTGGAGAAGAAGAGTTAAGATCATAAAATACTCTACGACATCACTTCCTCTCTGTCAAGGAATGTGTTCGTTGACAAAGGTTTAGATTCTGTCATGATGTGTGTTATGTTTTTGTTCACACGCAGTGACCTCACCTGCTTTGGCCACTGACACTCCATTGACGTTCATCAGCAGCCTGGGACGGAGCAGCACCACATGTGTGTGTTGGATCTCCGACACGATGACCTCACCGGACACATGCTTGTCGCCGCGCCAACGGTCAGCTACATCGAGCCGGGCAGCGAGTGCGCCAAGCACCGCCATGCCGACGCTGTGTCTGGTACCCTCCATCCCCGGGTTGCCCAGTCCCACCACCTGACACACACACACACACACACACACACACACACACAAAGACAATATAATGGAGCAGTACATCACCAGCCAAGTTGTTTCAGTATATTTTCAAATTGAATTCTGTCGTTGCTCGATGAAGGAACATCGATGATGTGATTTGTAAAAACCTGATGATGTGTACATGTTTAAAAATGAGTCACAATTAAAATAGTTTAGAAAACAGTGATGACACAGTGAAGTGTTTTTCTACAAAGCTCATTGATTCTCACAGAAAAATCCAGAGGAGCTTTTTATTTCAGCAGAGACATTAACACACGTACAGCCGCTGCCTCGTACTGATGGTACTGATCCACTGAGAGCTCTGTGAGCAGAAACACTGAAGAGCACATTGTGTTGGACTCCACAGCCGCTGCCTGACACACTGCAAACATTGTGCTCTTTACACTAAGCTTTCAGAAAAAGAACACACAATTGTTGTTATGGTGCCACATAAATACACGTAAACATTATACCCACAATGCTACTCTGTGTTTTACGAGGCGTTTTTGTGACTGAGCTCTTTGGACAAACTGGGCCTGTTCAGACTCACGCTAACATTTAAAAGGTCAGGATTACTTACATCGCACAAACAACTGAAGTTGAGCCAAAGTGTAACGTGTGTGAGTATTTGTGTGTCCTCACATGAACCGACGGAGGAAAAACTACATAAATCTGCATAAAAAGAAATAAAAAGACAAACAATATAAATGAGATAAAAAAAAGAGACATTAGCAGAATCAGGACGAATTCAAATCAAGATTAAAAAGGTAGGTTTTTAAATTAGATTTGAAATTGTCGACAGAAGGCTGAGACCTGCTGCGGGACGGGAGACTGTACTTCAGTCCACTTTAGATTTAAGATGAGAACAAATGTCGACATCAAGATTTTAAAATCAATTCTGGATTCAGTGGGATCTCGTCTAAGTGAACGCAGGAGTTTTAAGTTGCAGCTGCAGTTTGGACGATGGTTGGAATCTTAATCTTAAACGTGAGCACTGAGTTCCAGTTCAATCTGAGGCGAGATAAAAACACAGACCACTGTTTCAAGGTCTTTGTCAGATAAACGTGATTAAGTCCTGTAAAAACGACCCTTGAACAGTAAAAGCTGCTTCTCAGAATGTTACGAACCTGTTGATCAGAATCAAGAGAACATCTTCAAACCAAACCTCATTCTACAATCTATCGATTTAACGTTACCTTGTGTGTTTAGAGACTCAAGTCACGTTGGACACTGATGAATTATTCATTAAACATCTAAAACATAGTGGCACGTGTGTGTATGACAGTTATGCCGAATTAAAAAAGAAACTAAGACCAATGACAGAAATGACATTGAACTTCAGTTGTGAGTTGAGTTTCTCACTGAGCAGCAGAACAACACGGACGTGTCAGACTTTTGAACGATGTTTGGTGAGAAGTGAGAAACTGATTATGATTTATTAGTATTTTCCAGATGGAGGTGGAACACTCACCAGCTTCCGGGGGCCGTGTGTGTGTACTCCTGCCTCAGTGACCATCACGGGTGAGAACGACTCGTTCAGCAGAACTCGGTTCAAAACTCTTGATAAAAGTCGACGCATCGTGACAAAGGTCAGAAACTTCCGGAGCAACTGAGACAAACAGCGACAGGATCGATTTAAAATGTTGCTGAGTGTCATTCGGCTGTAAAACCGATTCTCTCATCAACTCCAGTTTCCGGTGGTTTTTAATGTTTACAGCGACGACTCCGACATTTTCCACCACAATTCAACGAGTGTTGATTCTGTCGATCAGCTGATTTCTCTACGGAGTTTGTTTTCATCAGAACCGATTCTCCAGTTCAATTAAAGTGTATTTGAATTAACGTTGTGTTAAAAATGTCGCTTTAACACAAACATCCTTCTTCGCGTAAATATTTTAAACCCTTAACGTTGTTTTTACGTCTTTGCTGTGAAGGTAGTGTTAGCTTACCGGCCAACGTTAGCTTACTGTACCTTGTTGCTAACTCATAACCGGATGACACCGTGTTAAAATACCCGCTGAACGCGGTGAGAGGATTAAACCCGGAGAGAAAAACATGTAAACCAGGTTCAAAGATAATTCACGCTTTAAAAACCATCTCATCTCTGACATGAGGCGACGTTAGCTTGTTAGCATGTTAGCATGTGGTCGTGTAGCTTCATCACAGCAGTCAACGAGAAGAAGAAAGACAACATGAGCCGAGGCTACACCGCCATCTAGCGGCGAGACTGAGACCCTGCACGTTTACACTCAACAGGTGCTCAAAGTAAAAAGATCTGTTTACTCGTGTTACTCATTAAAATCATAAAAACACATGTAAATATATTATATTTAAAATGTTCAGATGGTATTATCTAAATAAATATGTGGTTAGTAACTGTCCTTAGACAGACAGAGGACCATCTCTGTCCCTAATGGTCCTTTGTCTGTCTTCATGTTGTTTCTCTTCTGTTCTCTGGAAATGTTTCAGTTTGTCGATACCAGTCAGTGTTCGCAGGATTTCTGTGTGTGAATAATTAATCATTGAATAATGTCAGAAAAATAAATATCCTGGAAGATAATCAAATAAAAAACATTTAAACAGTTGTTTAAAATCGTCTTTATCCCTTTTTTTTAACGAAATGTTCAGTTTCACATTCACTGTATTGATTGTTGTTTTCATGATATAAATGTTATATGTTTAGGATTGTTAACGATAAAACTCAAAGATGACAAATAACTCCTTCTAAAACTGTTTTTATTCAGAAAACAGTTTTTCTCAGGTTTTTTATTTTTTGTCTTGTTGTGAATCACGTTGATCGGACTGATCGTCCGTCTTGAGCTGAGGGGCAGGGGACAGCGTCAGGCACCAGCTGACACCTCTCCACCACGGCGTTGATCTCGCCGATGTTCACGTCGCTGTAGGTGCCCGTTATGTACGTCCAGTGGGTGTCCCCTTGGTGGTTGGTCCTGCTCAGCCTGCCGGTGAAGGGGATGTCGGCGGTCATCTTCCGACCGTCCATCCTCACAGTGCAGGAGTGGTTGGGTGGGACGAGCAGCTCCACAGAGACAGAGTGGCTGATGGACTCCACGGTGGTGGTCCCTTCGGAGAAGGTCACCATCTGCTCCTTGGTGAAGTCCACCGTTCCCGGGCTGAGGATGGGCACTTTGGCCTTCATGGTTGAGACGGAGCCGTTGCGGGTTTCCCTCCCGATGTCCCAGCTCTTCTCCACCGTGCTGGTCTTCTCCAGCTGCACCACCTTCACCACGTTTCTGCACTCCAGGTTGGTGACCTTGGCGAGCTTCAGAGCCTCGGGAGGTTGGTGGAACAGCTCCATCTGGTCGACGGCGTACTCCACATGAGAGATGTGCTGGCTGTAGATGTCCCTGTCGATCGCCAGGACCTGGTATGACTTATACCAGTACTCGTCGCCCTCCCAGGGGAGGAAGAAGGCCTCATGTTGGGTCACCACTTTGCCAAGTCCGTACTTGTTTTTCCCCACGTAGATGTCTGAGTTGGGGCAAGTTTTGATGGAATACTTGGGGACGGATCCATACGAGTCTTCAACCCAATGCAGGAACTCAAAGTGGTCGACATTGACCAGCAGCTCAAACTTGGAGGAAGAATACTCGTTGTCGGCATAGGGGTACTGGCAGAAGCCTCCTTTGCTGGGGGTGTAGAAACCGGCCTCGCAGTTGACTTTGCAAACGTAGTCGGTGCGTTCGGTGTAGCCGTTGTAAATGGCGACGGCACCGTTAGGGAGGGAGCGGTTCCACGTGACCCACTTGAGGTTGACGTGTTCGTCAAACATGGGGAAGGAGTGAGGGGTCGTCTCGGTTTCTGGGAAGTCTCTAACGTATGGAGGGTTGATGACATCACGAGAAGGAACAACATCTTCCTTTGTGGGGTTCAGCCATAACTCTACAGGACAATGCAAAGAAAATGAGTCTGGGTTTAAATGTATAGATTCAATGATATGGAGAAGTTGTTGACACGGTGCGAAGCTAGTTTATTCAATCTTAAGTCTAAGTATGATTTGACTTACTGGGTTTCTCTTGTCCGTCCTGCAGCCGGGAGACGTAGAGCTGTGGGCTGGACTGCAGCGCCGGGCTGCAGAGCTGCAGCAGCACGAGGACGACGGCGACGCACCAACTCATCTGGACACACAAACAGAACCGGTATGTCAACATCAAACTGAACCATCAACATAAACTGAACTCATGTAAAAGAGGTTTCATTCCCACTTGTGTCTTTTCCTGGTCAATTAAAGTTTCAGTATAAAACCAGGAGCTGGTGAACGAATTCTTTCTAATCATTTAGACGATGTTTGAGATTTTTAAGCAGATTTTTGGTTCAAAACCAAGTTGAACAAACATTGAAAATGAGACAAAAAAAATCCCCCGGCCAGGTAAAAAGAAAACTTAAAATAAAAATACAGTAAAATAAAAATATAGACACGGAAACAGAAATAAACAAACTTTCTCCATTGGTATAATTAAAGTTTAATCCATGTAAGAAAGAAATAAATAAAATAAATTACAAGACAAAATAAAAGTCCCTTTTAAAAATATTGTCAAAAGTAGGATTGTTGCAAATTTACAAAAGTGCAAAACACAGTGCAGGTCCTCACATGTAGCGTGAAGAAAGCTGTTCTACGTGTACAAAGCATTAATTATTATCATAAGAACATAATAACACGCAGCATTTTCTTCAGGTAGTTTAAATGTCTGAGTTTGGTTTATTGATCGACGATCAGTTTTACAACAGTTAGACAGTGAAATGATGTAAATCAGGAAAAGGAGCAGAACTCGAGGATCAGTTTTTACCTGGACAGGTTCCTGCTGCAGTGACGCTGCCTCAGTGTGAACTCAGGTTTAAACCACATCACAGGCTTCCCCCCCCCCCCCCCCCCCCCCCCCCCACACACACACACACACACACACACACACACACACACACACACACAATAAAACAGCAGAGCTTCAGTTACCCAGCGCTCACACTCAGTTCAATCCTGAGGAGGGTGTTTGAGTTGAAAACTCAATAAGACACCTCGGACATTTATTTGATTTGATATCAAACTCTTCGAAGGACTGAGTGACATAAAGATGGACGACACGAGGCTCTGAAACAGGAGCTGAAGCATCCTGATCACCTCCTGGTGGCTGCTCTATAATTCATGAACCCCTTGTTAGCGGATGGGGCATAGAGCTAACAAAAACAAGTAGACATTAAATACAATTTTCACCGCTATCTGTTTGTTTGTGAGCAAGATTACCCACAAAGCACTGGAGGGATTTTCACGAAACTTGCTGGGAGCCCGTGTTGCGGGTCAGGGGAGGATGGTTGGTGCAGATTTTTCTCTCTCATTGTTTTGAGACGGGACTTTTTCGGACATTTTCCCAGATTTCTAAGAGAATAATTCATTCAGAGGAAGGATCGTTAGGAGTGTGATTAATACGCTCGATTGAATTTACCGTTGGGTCTTCTGTGATTATGAAACATGGGTCACACGTCATGATTGGCAGCTGAGACTGACTCACTATTGGTCGAGAATGTGTGTCGCCACCACAGCTCCATCCCCCGATCCCTGCTGCGTCATCTTTGGCTCCAAATGCGCAAGATGGCAGCATAAATATCCAGAATAGTCTGGCTTCATTTTTGGACAATTTAGTCTTTGTTACGAGCTCAGCTTGTCCTTGACCAGGATCCACCTGCAGCTCCGGGAGTGTAGAAACAGTACTAATGGTGATGATGATAACGGGATGCTTTATTGATCCCTGTCCCCCCCGCCCTCCCCCCGACTCTTTTATGAGACTGTTAAAAGTGCTTCATAAATAAGTTAACCTGGCTTTAACGTCCGGTATCTATCAGGGGATTCGTGGATTGCATGATGTCCAAAGTGCTGCGGCGCTCTTTCTCCATCGATGCGAGATACTGTACGTTAAGATAAGCTCAGCCTGGGAACAGCGTGATCAAGATCCTCTGTAACAGCGGCTCATTGATTAAGAAGGTCCATGTTGCGTCATGTCGCCGGCTGCCAAGATTAAACCAGTTCTCCCCTCGCAGCCATATCATTGGAAATCGCTGATGTCAAGGGCGACTGTCCTTGAGACAGAAAGTTATTATCGGTTAATTTATTCATGTATGAACGAGGACCGTGTGAAAGGTAGGAAATGCAGCGTCACAGACTCCAGCAGAGGGTCAGTGCTTTTAATTCACCCGTCAATCATCACGTCTCCGCCTGTTTTTATATCATCAAATAACTAAATAAAACCAAACTGATGAGAAACACTTGAACAAACATCAGAGAGAGAAGAACGAGCTGAAACGACAGAAACATCTTTGACAAACATTTATTTAAACTTTTACACTGTATGGTTGTGTGATATATATATATAATATATTATATGTTGTATTATATATATTATATGTTGTGTTATATATATTATGATATATATATTTGAATGTGCTGGTAAAGAGCTTGTGAAAACAATGGAAGAGGATTTGACGTGTGGGAATAATTTTTATTGAGACACTTTATTCGTTTTTAATTCAACAAACACCAGATGTTTGAAATTGACTCTATCATGGACAAGGCTTGGCGTCGGCCACAGGTTCACATCGGTCCACCACAGCCCGCACTTCTCCGATCTGGACTCCGTCGTACGTCCCGGAGATGGACGTCCACTGGGTCTCTCCGTTGCGGTAGGTGCGGCTGAGGCGAGCCGTGTAGGGGATATCGGCCTTGATCTTGCGACCTTCCATGCGCACCGTGCAGGAGTGGTTCGGTGGGACCGTGAGCTCCACAGACACCGAGTGGCTGAGCGACTCCACCATGGTGGTTCCTCTGGAGAACTGCAGCGTCTTCTCACCACCCAGCTCGATGCCCCCGGAGCCAATGAATGGGATTTTAGCAGTGATGCTGCCTGTGATGCCGAGCATGGTGGATCGGCCGATGTTCCACGTGGTCTCCACCTCTGTGGTCTTTGAGATGGTGACTGTCTTCACCACCGCCTGGCACTCGTTGTTGGTGAGCCCGGACATACGCATGGTCTCTGGTGGATACTGGAAGATGGCGACCTCATCGATGGCGTACTTGACGTCACTGATGTGCTGGGTGTAGGCATCCCTGTTGATGGCCAAGACCTGGTACTTCTTGTACCAATACTCATCGCCTTCCCAAGGCAGGAAGAAGGCCTCAAACTGAGGAACAACCTTCCCGAGACCGTACTTGTTCTTGCCAACGTAGATGCCAACACCTTGGCAGGTTCTGACTGAATGCTGTGGCACTGAACCGTAGGAACCTTCCTTCCACTCCAGGAACTCAAAGTTGTCTTCATTGGCCAGGATCTCAAACTCGGGGGCGTAGTACTCACGGTCTCCATAGGGGTATCGGCAGTAAGGGCCCAGGCTGGGGTTGTAAAATCCGGCCTCACACTTGTATTTGCAGACGTAGTCGTTGCGCTCGGTGTAGCCGTTGTAGATGGAAACGGCTCCATTGGGCAGAGAGCCGCTCCAGGTCAGCCACTCCAGGTTAACGTTATCACCGAACATGTAGGAGGAAGGCAGGTCCTGCTGCTGCTCCAGGTCAGGGGGGGTCAGAGGACTGGACACCACATTGTTGCCGGTGGATTGAGGCTCCAGGTCCTCCAGCTCTGGGTTCAGTAAAGAAACTGTGTGAAATAAAAGTTCACATGTTAAACCACATGTTCATCTCATGGTATTATCTGTCAGAAACCGCAAGAGTCAGAGGACCAGAACCCAGAAACATCTGGAGAACATCTGCATTAGAACTGATTTATCATCTAAACCTGTTTATGTCACCAAAATGTGAACGTTCACCTCTCCTGAGCTGTGAGCTCTTCTTCACGATGTCCTGCAGACTGGCTGAGGTCAGAGCCACCAGGGCCCACAGCAGCAACACGGACAGCTTCATCTGAGAATCCAACGCAAAACATTTTCACACCTTCATTATCAAGAAGATTAAAAAAAATCAGTTTTGCTGATTATGTCTAAACTTTTCAGCAACAGACCGGAAACAGGATCTAAGCATTTAAACTTTAGACTCCATCATTTCCTTTGGACTGAACACTGGAGACAAATGCCCAAAATAATAGATAAGAAATATATAAAGAATAAAAAATACACACTGCATTGATATTGTTTTAATTCTATTCTGTGTCTTTCATCGTTAATCTTTTCAATCTGTTTCATTATTTCTAATGTTGATGTCAAAGAAAATTGTGACTGACAGTTATCTTATGTTTTAATTTGCAAAACAACTGTTAAAACATACATGAGCAGACCTGAGCGTGAAGTAACACGGCAGATTAAACAACACTCAATGTGTTTTAAAAATGTACTATGAAAATCCACCGTCACTGTTATAATTCACCAATCACACTATTAATAGTTGTACTTTATCGTTTGTGTGAGAAATAAAGTCTTTAGACATCGTGAGAATAATGTTATATTTATGATCGTATTCTTAATAATATTTCTATTTTTATTGAACAATTCTTATGTATATCTATTTATTATAGTGCATATCATTAATTATGATTTAATAATTAATAATATAATAATATCAAATTGTACAAATAACATCACGATAACTAATCAAATCAAGGTGATCAGCAGAGATCGACTGTGATCAGCAGAGATCGACTGTGATCATCAGAGATCGACTGTGATCATCAGAGATCGACTGTGATCATCAGAGATCGACTGAGCAGCACTCACCCTCACAGTTGCTCCCCCACTGAGTCTGTTCACCTGCTGCTTTATGAACCCGATCTTTGGCTGAACCATAAAAACTGTCTGACTCCGACCAATCAACACAAACTGGTGCAAAGTGCTTGTTCACAGCTGATGAGGACTTTTTCATTGAGTTTTTTTGAAGTTGGTTTTTAGATTTTCATTCTATTGCTTGGTTAGTGGTTGTGTTGGTTGGTTTATTCGTTGGTTAGTTTCATTTGTAGGTCGATTTATTTGTTTGTAGTTTTGTGGTGTTGTTGGCCGGTTGGTTGGTTTGTTGTTGGTTTGTTATTTTTTTTGTGGTTTTGTTTGTTGGTCCCTTCGTTAGGTTAGTTTGTCGGTGTTGTTTTTGTACTTTTGTTGGTGGTTTGTCAGAATAAATCCGATTCACTTCACAATCTCTGTGTCGTCTAGAGACATTTATGAGAATTAAAAAGTAAAGGTGATAAAAGACAGAAGTGAAAAAGTACCTTCGTAACTTTCTCTGTAAAGTGATCGTGCTGTTGTCTTGATCCATTATAACACGAGGGCAGATAAATCCAGGATAAGATTCAGGATTATTAACGTGTAAAGGACAACAGGCTGATAAGGACGTGACTGATCGTCAGCTCTGTTGTTCAAACTATCACTCATTCAATGACCTGTGGTGTCTCAGCCTCTAATCACAGAATTCCTATCAGAACTACAAGATGGAGGGAATGAGCCGAACCTCAGAAGAAAACTCAAAAAATAAAAGTAAATCGTTTCAGCTTGTCCTTCAACGACATCTCATGGTCCTCATCAGCTCGATCAGTTGCCATGGAGACGGCTCAGGTGTCACCAAGCCACGTGATGACCTGTCTGTCCCCAAATTGCTCTCATGCAGGACATGCTGATTTGAATTGTCCATCAATAAACACAAAGCTGGTTAATTGTTCTTTGTATTTACAAATTGAATTGAAAAACAAGTCTTAATATTATTGTATAACATATTACATGTAACATGTGGAATATTAATAATTTATGTGATGAGAGCACAACAGATGATTCTTGATCTTTAGTGCAGGAGCTTCATTTACAATATGCTTTCAGAGATCTCTTAGTGCCACCTGCTGGATTTATTAGATATTTCAGCTGAGTTGTGTTAAAAGACTTTGTCCTTTTTAATTCTAGGACAGTTTTAGGACAATAATCCAGAACATGTTGATGAGACAAACACTGTGAATCTTGAACAGAAAGTTTGAACCTCACAGAAAAACAAATCCTCTAAAGTGAAGTATCTCAATGATTCTCCCGCTGAAAGTCACACAACCTAGAAAGACATTCACTAGAGCTAATATCTCAACCGAAGCCCAACTGTCCCCTCAGGAAACCACTTTAAAATTCACTAGATCCAAAATGTTTGCTGGGAATGTTTCTACCCAGAGTTCAGTAGTGATCATAGAGCAACGTCTGTTTTTATGTCATTAAATTTCTTATCGAAACCAAACTTGAACACAACACTGTAAAAAACATCAGTGTGATAAGAACTACGTGTACTTTGATTTTGTTTTGTTTGGACCATGTCCCATCTGCAAACACGGGGGAGTCATGACGTCTATCTTGAATTCACTAAGCTACTCGCCTCCTGTTTCTACAATTAATCAAAACGTTGAAGTGGTCCTCCGTCATGTGCTGTCTGTGTTTTATACCAGTGTTTCATATATTTAGTTTATGTTGTCCAGAAAGAAAAGATCATAGTTCTGTGGGTTGGTTTGATCCACAAACATCCCTGGACTCGACGCCTCCGCAGCCGGCGAACGGGATTCTAGCAGTGATGCCGTAAACGGTCTTTGTGACATTAGGATCAGCTGCTGACAGTGTTGTCGTCCAGTGTCTCTGGAGAAAACTCGATCATCTCAGCTCCGTCAGTGTTGTACTTCATGTCCCACACAATGTTTTCGTCACAGTCGGAGTTTCTCTTCAAACTCTCCAAGCGTTGGTTTGATATACTCCATAGAAATGATGTAGAAGCTCTGATCACAACAAGGACGAAGATTCAGCAAACAACCTTTAAAGACCTCCTTCAGAGGGTTGCACCACGCTGCCCCCTGGTGGCGTCAAACAGAAACCAGTCTGATCTTTTTTTTTTTCACAAGAGAAAGTTGATGCTGTTTGTTACTTACTTACAAACTTTCTTTCTTTGTTTCCTTCCTTGCCTCCCTCCCTTCACCACTTTCTCCCCTTCTCCTTCCCTCCTCTTACACTCGTCACCTCTGCGGAGCTGTGAACTTTCATCTGGAGAGAAAACCCAGCAAACAAACTCGATCGTTCATCACGACTCAACAAACAACTGAAAGGTTGCTGCTCGACATGGAGCCACATCATGTTAGAGCTTTAAAACAAGCACAGGAACTTTAACATTAGTTCTTGTAACAACCTCAGGATTCATTTAGGTTTCATTTCCTTTTTCTGGTAAAGATTTTAGCAGCTGTGTTCTGGAGAGTTTTTCTTCCTGGGATGAAAATCTCTTCACCTCATTTCTCAAATGATGAAAAACTGTTTCAACTGCGCTCCTCATCCACCGAACACAAATTAAATACAGTGGATACATTCAGATTTATCTTTTATTCTTATAGGTCATTTCTAGATTTCAGGATAAAATAATGGAGCAGTCACTGATCATCTTTATATACAGTCACTGATGGTCTTTATATATAATCTATGGTGCTGAAAACCTGGTGATGTAGGACTTCAATATAAAGTCCATCAGTGACTGTATATAAAGACTAACATATATATATATAAAATATACACCCACATAGTTGTCTAGAAGAATATCTGTGTATATGCCTAAAGTAACTCAGTGCTTTTGTAAATATCACAGAAATAAAACACTATACAACCTCAACACAAAACACAGGCTTGTTTTAGTTTTTTTAAAGATGTGACATAAAAAAACTAATGCTGTTCATGTTCTGCTGCTGATTGGTCTGAATAAAACCACCAGCCAATGAGAAACAACCATATCTGACGTGGACCAATCAAATTTTGAGAGCGGGAGTGAGAGAGAAATAGAGAGAGGGAGGAAGAGAGACAGAGAGAGACAGAGAGAGAGAGAGAGAGAGCGAGCAGGTGAAACGACAGGTAAGCTCAGCTGTTTGATTTTAGTTAAAGTTCATTAACGTAACGACCGAACTGAAGTTTCAAATTGATCAAAGACATTTTTCAAAGAGGAAAATAGATGACATAAGATTTTCTGAAAGTGACGTCATACAAAAAAAATATCTGAATATTTGTGTATTCATCGCAGTGACGTGAACAACTTCACTTACATCATGATGACATCACAGTGTTTCATACAATCTATGACTGTATTTAATTCAACTTCAAAAGTTAAAGGTGTACGTGGACGTGTTCAATGTTTAACATCTGAATGTGTCTCAGGATGATCCGTCTGTTGCTGATGTGTTTCGTCTTCTGCGTCGTCCACGGCAGCAGCAAACAAACAGAGACCGAGACCCCAGTGATTGAGGAAGAGCTGGTCAGTCCCCTCGAACACGACGAAGACCGCGACCACGACCAGGAAGCTTCTGTGGCTCAAGATGGAGCGAGAAGCTTCAACCAGCTCCCCCCAGAGGAGAGCATCCGTCGGCTCGGGTGAGTTCAGGAGTTGGAGCCTCTTGGTGTTTTGCTTTGTTGCTTCTATAAAGTCTTTGGGTTCCACATCGTCACAGTTTCACTGAGATCAGTTCAATAGTTTTTGCATAAAACAAACTAACAAACAACCTGATGACAACAAAAACGTCCTCGGCGGATTTAATGAAACAAATCACAGAGTTCAGGTTCAATTCCTCAGCTTGAAGATTAGTTTGTAAAGTTAATGAGAAAAAGAACAAACAGTGAAGAGACAGTTTAACAGACGTGTGTACGTGTCACCTGTCTCACATCAATCACCTGCAGGTGTGTCGTCCTGTAAATGTCTCCTCTTGTTGGAAACACTCAGCTCTTTATTTCCTGCTCCGCAGGTTTATGCAAACTCTCGTTCAACAAGTTCAACCTGTCGATGTTTTTAATGTTGGAAAAGAGAATTAAAAAAAAACATTTGTTCAAGTTAATCATTTAAAAAACGTTTTAATGTCACAGACAAAACGCAAACATGACATTTTTACGATGACATCAGACGTGTGATTTCATATTTCAGAGCTTCTGAACTTTATTAACGGTGTCTCTCTGCAGAATCATCTTGGACAGAATCGACATCAACAAAGACGATTTCATCTCCGTGGACGAACTGAAGATTTGGATCCAAACCGCTCGGAGAAACTACACGAATGAACGAGTGGAGAAGCAGTGGAAAGATTACGACGCAGACGAGGACGGACTGATCAGCTGGGACGAGTTTAAGAACGTCTCGTATGGCGGCTACATGGGTAAAAAAACACCCAATCACACACTGAGTCACGTTTACGTCACACAGCCTCTGATCAGTTTGTCCTCACCTCCAACAGACGACCCTCACATACAAGAGGATTTCAACTACACCCACGAGATGCTGCGGGACGAGCGCCGCTTCAGAGCCGCCGACACCGACGGAGATTTAAACGCTAACAAACACGAGTTCAACGCTTTTCTCCATCCTGAAAACTACAGACACATGAGGGACGTCGTGATTCAGGCGAGTGATGTCACCGAGGGATGTGATGTCACATGATGTCACAGAGAGTTGTGATGTCACTGAGGGATGTGATGTCACTGAAGCTCATCCAGTGTCATATGTTAACATGTAAATTATTTTATTTTAATTTGTATGAACAGGAAACAATTGAGGACTTTGACAAGAACGAAGACGGTTTCATCGACCTGAACGAGTACATCGGTAAAAAGTTCCCCTGTTTTTAAAATCCATTAAATATGTGAAGGTTCTGTGAACTACAAAGAATCTTCAAAGTCAAATCAGTTGTTTAGGAATGACGGACGTTTAAGATGAAACTCAGACATTTAGTGTCAGGAAGTGGAGGAGGTAGAGGAGGAATAGAGGAGGTAGAGGAGGTGGAGGAGGAAGTGGAGGAAGTGGAGGAGGTATAAGAAGTGAAGAAGGTGGGGGAGGTAGAGGAAGTGAAGGAAGTAAAGGACGAATAGAGGAGGTGGAGGAAGTGGAGAAGGTAGAGGAAGTGAAGGAGGTGTAGGAAGTGGAGGAGGTGGAGGAGGTGTAGGAGGAAGTGAAAGAAGTGGAGGAGATAGAGGAAGTGGAGGAGGTAGAGGAAGTGAAGGAAGTGGAGGAGGTGGAGGAAGTGGAGGAGGTAGAGGAAGTGAAGGAAGTGGAGGAGGTGGAGGAAGTGGAGGAGGAAGTAGAGGAGGTGGAGGAGGTGGAAGAAGTGGAGGAGGTAGAGGAAGTGAAGGAAGTGGAGGAGGTAGAGGAAGTGAAGGAAGTTGAGGAGGTGGAGGAAGTGGAGGAGGTAGAGGAAGTGAAGGAAGTGGAGGAGGTGGAGGAAGTGGAGGAGGAAGTAGAGGAGGTGGAGGAGGTGGAAGAATTGGAGGAGGTAGAGGAAGTGAAGGAAGTGGAGGAGGTAGAGGAAGTGAAGGAAGTGGAGGAGGTAGAAGAAGTGGAGGAGGTGGAGGAGGTAGAAGAAGTGGAGGAAGTGGATGAAGTGGAGGAGGTAGAAGAAGTGGAGGAGGTGGAGGAGGTAGAAGAAGTGGAGGAAGTGGATGAAGTGGAGGAGGTAGAAGAAGTGGAGGAGTTGAAGGAGGTGGAGGAGGTAGAGGAGGTGAAGGAGGTGGAGGAGGTAGAGGAAGTGAAGGAGGTAGAGGAAGTGGAGGAAGTGGAGGAGGAGGAGCCTAACTCTGATCCCTCTGGTTTGTTCTGGTGAATAAAGTTTGGATTGAATGTTTTAACATCGTCACCAGACTGGAGTTAACCATCATCTGACTCTCCTGTAATCTGATTACTTGATCCCGGCGGCAGAGGAACTGTTCTCTCCAGAAAACGATGAAAAAGTTCCAGACTGGGTGGAAAAGGAACGACAACAGTTCTCAGAGTTAAAGGACAAAAACAAAGACGGGAAACTGGACAAACAGGAAATGATGGAGTTGATTTTTCCACCTGATTTTAACTTCGCTGACGCTGAAGTCAAACACCTGCTGGAGCAGTCTGACGCCAACAAGGTCAAATTAATTCACATAAAAAACATATTTAACCAACGTTAATGTCAACGAATGAAGAGTTTCACCTGTTCTTCTTCTTTAGGACGGAAAACTGACCAAGGTGGAGATTCTGGACAAACACGAGATGTATGTTGGAAGTCAGGTGACGAACTTTGGAGAAACTTTACTGCGACACGACGAGTTTTAGATCTTTTTGTCTAAATTGATTTTAATTGAATGTGTCAAAGTTTCCGGAGACGAGATGAACTGATGCTTTAAAAATGAATTGATTCATTTTCTGGAAAAACAAGATCGACGAAACAAAAACAGCTGTTTTATTCCATTTTATCAAAAAATGTTCAACAATGAAATAAACTGCAGAGTAAAGAAAATGTTCATCTGATGAAGGTTCATTTTGTTCAAATGTAAATTAACCGTAGAAACTGAAGACGCTTCGAACTTTAAAGAAACTTCAGTTTCATTTTATTTTCAAACAAACAGAATAATAAATATCTTGTCTTGTTTCATGAGATCAAAAATACAACGAGAGAAATAACAAACAAACAACAACAACATGAAAAACACTAAACAAAACATTCACAAAAATGAAAATATATATTTAAAAGAAATACATTGATGAGTCAACAGGGGGCAGCAACACACAGACAACAAAGGCACAATAGTGAAGTGGTGTGTTTTATTCTCACTGAAGATATACATATATATATACATATGTATATATATATATATATATACATATATATACATACATATATATAATAGTTCTAATATCTATAATAATAATATGCACAGTTACTAAAGGTGCTTCACAAGAGGATAAAACAGCAATAACTTTAAGTTGAAGAAAACCTGAAGAAGATGAATAAAGTCAGTGACTCAGGTTTGTGTTGTGGTTTTCTGTGGCTGGTGAAGAATCAGCTGATTGAATCACTGCTCTCGACTGAACTGGTTGAACTGGTTAGTGGAAGATCCAGATCTGGTTCAGTGTTTGAAACGTGTCTGAAGTCTCAGTGACACGTTTCAAACCACAGACAGGAAGTGAGTCTGTGGTGTGACGTCAATTCAAAAATAAAATCCCAGTTCACCTACATTTGTTTTAAAGCTCAGAGATCTATAGAAAACATTGAGCGACTATTCGATGAACGATCGTCGGAGTGAGTGGTCGTCTGCTCTGATGTAAAGTGACAGCACCACTTTATGTTGTATGTCATGACCATTGTGTGTGTGTGTGTGTGTGTGTGTGTGTGTGATATAGATAGATGGATAGAAAGAAAGATGGAGTCTCTATGTTTTATTTATCGGTGGTAAAGTGGCAGTGAGAGCTGCAGTCAAACCATCGGTCCACAACATGGCCGACCTGAGTGTCGCTGAGCGCTGAATCAGTCCGACCACAGCTGCAGTTCACCTAGAGGGCAGTAGTGAGCAAAACAGCTAAAATAATGATTTTATTTACGTCTGCATTTTATTTTAACGTTATTCAAATGTATTATTAATTAAATATCGGAACTGAAAATAATATTCTCCTGCCGATTGGTCGATGAAGGATTTACGACTGATTCTAACGGACACTTTATTCTGCAGGCCTCAGTCAGTGAAAGATCACAAAGAAAAAAGTTGTAATTACTGAATTTAAATCATAATATTTTGCATGAATAAAGTTTTGATTTAACGAGGAAAAAGTCACAATATCACAAAGATTAAGATTAAATGAAAAACAAAACAAATTACGACTTTATTCTTTAATATTACGACTTTATTCTTGAAGTCTCCTGTAGGTGGCCCCGATACTCAGTCGCACTTAGTGCAGTGAAAATCAGTCGGAAGGTCAGAGGTCACGCTCAGAGTGTTGGACATCACAGATTCTGCAGAGCGACTCAACCAAGGTCACGAGGTCACGGAGACAGTGTGTTTTAGACGAGCCTGCACTCCGCTCCGCCCTTGAACGTCCCGTCAGGCTTCATTTCAGCCGAGCGAGCGTTTCGGTGTGTGGGGGGGGGGGGGGTAGATGGCTGCCTGCGCTCAGGGTGACAGTGATCGGCCTCATTAGAAACAGCTGAGCTGCAGGGACGAGGCTTTTTTAACGAGGCTCTGACAGTAACGAGCAGTTCACGGCCTGGAGACTCCTCCTGAGGTGACTTATGATCCGTCACTCAGAGACTGAAACCAGATTAAACACAGAGAGAGGCTTAAGTACAAATAATGATTATTATATTATTTAGAAAACACTGCACACACTGAGATATTTAATATATATAATATATAAAACTAGACTTAAAAACAGAGTTATTTTGAATGTAAGAAGTAATGTTGTGTTTCAATATCATTCAATATCTTGTTTATTATAAAGTTCATTTTGTTTTTTCTCCTGTTATTGTTGCTGTTCTTATACAACGAGTGTTTCCCAGAATCCTCCTGTGTTACGCTCTCAATGTCGTGCCATGAGTTGATTGCCTCCTTGTTATGTTTGTATGTTAGTCGTGTAGAGCTCATACATGCCATGTACACGCCAAGTTAACATGTAAACAAACAGCCTCAGGCCGTGTGCTGACGGTCACAGTGTGTTGAGCTTCAACTCTCTCACATCTAACATGAGAAACATTATTCAGCCACTTAATGTAGAGCCACAGAAGATTTCAAGTTCAGAACCACAAACCAGCAGCAGGTCAACATGTATAACAACTGTGATATTTAATAATATATAATGATATATAATAATATATAATAATATATAAAACTATGTTATGATATATATAAGTATTCAGATTCTTTACTTACACAAAAATACTAAGTAAGTATTTTTCTCAATTATTGTTTTGGTTTTGTTCTCATGAATAACTCAGAGGAATCTGAAATGTAAAGTTCTGTTGTTGGTGATACAGAGTAAAATGAGATAGTGAAATTAGAAACGTAGACGTTGCAGTGATACGAAATAGTATAGAATTTATGTACACGCATATTTCAGTATGTGTGTAATTGTACTCTCCACCTCTGCATATCTACATCTTTATCTTAAAGGGATAAAACACAGGACACATTACGTCACTTTTCCTGCAGAGCTGAATCCGTTCCAGAGAGCGAGGTGCAGATTGCATTTGTGCCCCTGGTCGCACGCCCCGCTGAGCACACGGGACAATAAGAGCTGGTCGTCATGTGAGAGGAGTCGAGCTGCTGCGTTCACCATGAAAAATGCATCGGCTTCATCCCCGAGCACATTTACATCTCGGAGCTTCATCTCACCTGGCAGCTGCTGCTTTGTGTTTGAATGTGGACTGTGAGTGTAACTGCAGATGAACTGAGCTCTTCCATTAAGAGACATTAATTAAAGAGATGCACGTTCATATGTGATCAAACACGTCAAAGCTGCTTTTGATATCACCTTTATAAAGAAATCCACATTCGACACAGTTTCCTCAACGTGACAGTTAAAGAAAAATAAAAGCAAATATAAAAAAATCAAATCCTATACGACACAAAACTAAGACCATGAAGGTGCTGTGACTCTAACTCTATGGACTGTGTGTATAAGTTCACATGAACTCATAAAGTGCAAATACGTATTTATGCAAAAGTTAAAATGGGCGGAGACGTCATGATTGACAGCTGAGAGGTGGAGCTGGTGTGTGGGCGGGACCTCCACTTCTCCACAGACTCTGAATCCAAATGACGCCAAAAGCACAAGAGTTCGTATCCGAGATATTTTATCTCGATCTTTGTTCAACGGGAGGAATCATCTATTGACATCACGTCCCTGAACGTCAGCGAACCTGTTGTCGGTGGCGTTAAACGCAGGTCGTCTGTCGACCGGAGGCCACGACACAGAAAGATCTACGTTTTTAAAACATGTCTTGAATCTGCTCAGACTTTACTCTCAGTGTTTGTGAATCTTCTCCTCTGCCGCCACCTTCTTCCCATCGGGCCGAGCTGCGGCCTCCGTGACCCGTCCACGTCGTGAACGTAATGAATCCTGACCCGCTGTCCCCCCCGGGCCCGAGCTGCCCACTCTCTCTCCACCTCTGATTCATCTGTTCCCCGCACAATGATGCTGCTGTCAGCGCCTAGATGCTAATATCCTGAACAATATGCTAATACCCGCCGCTGAATATTCATCAGCTGATTGGACGACATGCAGGACGACAGCTGGGAGCAGAGACTCGATGTCATTGGAGGAGAAGTGCAACTTAACTTTGTGACTGTTCTGTCCAAACTTCCTGACGGGGTGAGTCAGCGGGTGACCTGAGGTCGCTGGTTTGATTCCCAGACTCACACGGAGCAGGTGAGTTTGCAGAAATAAATGTTTGATTTTTGACTCTTTAAAAAAAAAAACACCGTGATGTTTATTAAATGTGCACTTTTAAATCAAATGTGTTTTATTTCTCTTGTTCTACGCTGAACTGATCGAACCACATCAGATTATCTGAGAGTTTCTCCATCAGCGTGTGTTTCCTGCTTTTACAGATTTGGTTTCAAGTTAAAATCATCTGTCGCCGAACATTTCAACATTGTTCTCTACGTTTGATAGAGAAGAGATTAGATCTACGTTTTTAAAGAGGTCGTTTTTAACACAGGTTTAAATCTGTATGTGAATCATTGAGCAGCTGAAGAAGCTCAGAAAGTGGAGGTCACGTCTTTAACCTTCACTTTTATGCAGAATTAGTTAAAGTGATCTCCTGCTTTATTTTATTTTCCACCTGCACCTCATCATTACGCATAAATTAACATGAACATTAATATTCTGACCTCGGCTCTGAAAACAGTTTTGACCTTCGTCTATTCGCAGAAGTTTCTCTTCACCGACGTCAGGATAAAGAAAAGGGAAAAACCAAACGTCTGCTCACGTCAATCATCTCGTTCAACACAAACACTCACCTGTTCAGGGACCAGGTGAGGACGTTCACGTCAACATGCAGAACGTAGAAACAGAGAGAATCACATTTATGGATAAACTTAGAAATTATTGGAAAAACATTAAATGACAAAGACACAAGTTGATTATCACAATAAATAGGAAATGATGTCATCATGTGTTTAAGCGTGAAATATTAAAACATTTATGAGATTTTCTTTAGTTCCGATCTTCTAAACTTATTTGTATTATTATCTGTTGATTGTCTGGAACTTGTTGTAGCTGTCGGGGTCATTTTCTATGTTTGGCTCCTGAATAAATATTTTATAAACCTTTAAGTAAAAAATGTCCGAATGTTTGGAGACGGAGAATCGACGCTGAATCTCTCAAAGAAACAAAACTTTTTCATTAACGACAGATCAGCAGGAAACTCTGAAGACACTGTGGATTGGACCTGTCTCCTCTCCTGTCTCCTCTCCTGTCTCCTCTCCTGTCTCCTCACCTGTCTCCTCTCCTGTCTCCTCACCTGTCTCCTCACCTGTCTCCTCTCCTGTCTCCTCACCTGTCTCCTCTCCTGTCTCCTCTCCTGTCTCCTCACCTGTCTCCTCTCCTGTCTCCTCACCTGCCTCCTCACCTGTCTCCTCACCTGTCTCCTCTCCTGTCTCCTCACCTGTCTCCTCTCCTGTCTCCTCACCTGTCTCCTCTCCTGTCTCCTCACCTGTCTCCTCTCCTGTCTCCTCTCCTGTCTCCTCTCCTGTCTCCTCACCTGTCTCCTCTCCTGTCTCCTCACCTGTCTCCTCTCCTGTCTCCTCACCTGTCTCCTCACCTGTCTCCTCTCCTGTCTCCTCACCTGTCTCCTCTCCTGTCTCCTCACCTGCAGGTCTGTAGACTCTGTATATCCCACCTGAAGCTTCATTCTGGAAACCTGATGAGATCAGTGTCAAACAAATTCTCCTTGTTTTCATCTCACTTATTCACAAAGACAAATTCCTCTAAAGTCCCGTGTTGACTGAGGAGACGGAGTTTGAGTCCTCCTCACTCTGACATGTGTGAATGTTCGGAGCGCCTCCCGCTGTGTTAGTGGGACAGAAAATGGCTGAGATGGCGGTCAGGTGCTCTCAGGCTCCATATCCAATAAAAGCCTCGTCAAACGGAGATGCTCTCCACACGCTCCAGTGGAGACGATTCCTTGAAAAAGCCTTTTTCTTCTAAAAGTGGGGTCAGTGCGTCACAGAGAGGAGCGAACCATCAAATAGAAACCTTTGTGTTTCATTATTAATAAAACTGTTGGTTCTTTTCTGTGAGCTGCAGGCGGGGGGGAAGGGCAACAAGCTGCGACATGTCGTTCTGACGGAGAAACTCCGAAAACTGCTTCAACGATACCATCGATCAATCTGACTGATTCCTCTCCAGATAATCTGGTTCATCAGAACACAAACCCAAAGAAAGTCTGGATTCCAAAATATAACATGTCGTCATTGTTTCAAATCAAATATCTGATTCTCACATGAGACTTAAAGGAGTCACAGTTTCAGACTGCAAAGAAAGATGGACGACATTTCTCCCACTGTTCGTGAATGAAGCAAAACCAGTTTGCGTGTTTGTGCTTTTGAGGAGAAAATGACGGAGAGTCAGCGTCTCCGAGAGACTGAGACTTCACAGATGCCACAGAAGAGAGAATCTGCAGTTACAGAAACAGTCTGCGGAGCTCGTGTGTTAAAAATGAGAAACAAGACAAACAAAGAAGGAAGAGAAGCCGGAAACAGGTTCTTTCCTCTGTTCTGTCTGAAGGTGAGAGCCTGTTTGTTCACGACCAGAGTGTTTGAACGAGATGACGCAGGGAGAGGGCGGCGAGCGGCGGCCTGACATCACAGACCGTAACATGACCAGAGTGTTCGAACGAGATGACGCAGGGAGAGGGCGGCGAGCGGCGGCCTGACATCACAGACCGTAACATGAGGACAACTCTATGTATTTTATAAACTCTGAGGTTCGGGGGGGGAAAGCCGGGGAGGGCTGATGTAGCGGATCAGGCTAACATCACATTTCCTTCAGCAGCTAACGACACTGAGAGCCTTCACACCTGAGAGAGGAGCCGTCCAGGAGTCGCGCTGATGAAACCATAACAGACCCTGAAAACCCTTCGACTAAATAATCGAGGGAACAGGAGACACCTGTTAGCTGACGGCTCGGATCAGGAAGTCTGGAGGAGACACAAACACGAACACGTCGAACAGAAACACATCCAGAGCTGCTGCTCGACTCGAGAGAGCCTGAAGCAGTCGGCTCGCTGAGCTCAGCACGCACACACACACACACACACACACACACACACACACACACACACAGTGGAAACACAACTACTCCGGCTGCCTCACAAACCAGAAGGTGAACAAACCAACATGAAACGTGGGAAATTAATGAAAATGTCACAGAGAGGAATGAGCTAAAAGAGGTCCTGGTTTTCCCCCCCGATCCAGATCTGGACCAAAATTGAAGGAGTACTCCCCCGACCCGCTCCACATTCTTCCACCATGTGTCGTGGAAATCCGTCCAGTAGTTCCTCAGGGTTTTGTGCTCGGCCTCATGATATACGGATGATACCCAGTTATAAGTTTGTGTAGCAGGTTTTATTTGAAGGTATAAGAACAACGTAGCGTTGCTTTAAAGTGTCGCGGGTGATTTTCGGGGACAGCAGCGTCTCTGACAGTCTCATACCTGCAGGCTGGTTTGTCAGACGTGACCTCACTGAGAGTCTCGGCTGTTAAAAACAGCTTTAATGAGGGTGTGTCAGGATGGATGAACTTTGGTTCACTGCACAGACGAGACGCAGCAGCTCCATGTATGTTTCCTCTGATTCAGTTCTGTTTGTTGTTGTTTCTGCACAAAGACTCTGGTCGTCTACATATGAAACAATTGTTTAAAAGTATAAATGAATGAAACACACAGACTGTGAGCTCAGATTCTGAGGCCTGGCAGCGTCTGGATCGATGGTGGCAGCTCATCTTTATGGTTCCCCAGAGTCCAGGACCTGAACAAGTCAGTGTCCAGCTGGAGAAAAGCTGCAACACCAAATAAACAGCCGCTTACAAACAAGGTTCAGAACAGAGTAGTATCAGTAGTATCTGACTAGTAGTAATATAAATGTGGCTGAGTACTTTATATGTCATGTCCACCGTGAAGCTGCGGTGATGATCGGAACTACAAAAGCAAACAAGCCGACAGACGTCCGCTCTTACGATCCAAACAAATAAAGAAAACCAGCCCAAAGATCTGAAGATGAAAATCTTCACATCAGGATCCAAACAATGTTTCCTGAGAAAGTGGAGAATTCTCATCTTAAATAAATAATAATAATAATAAGTAAATAATTAAGTAAATCAGTAATTCAAATCTGTTAGAAAAACTAACAGGAGAAAACTTATTGGACAAAATAAGACAAGTTAGACTTTATTAATCCCAGAGGAAATTCTTGTGCTGGCAGAGAACAAAGAATAAAACATCTTTACAAGTATTTAGCTTTAAGTCTAAAAAAATAAAAGAGCGTTTAAATTAAATATAAAGTGTATACGGAGTAAATGCAGAATGTATGTAATGGAACACTGAAGGTGTAATGTGAGAGACACTGTCCATAACACTGAGAAGCGTCACTAGCACAGGACATGAAGTTCTTCTTAGATATTCATGGTCCTCAGAGGATGAATTCTGGCCTCAGTGTCACTTCCTGTCACGTTGATTGTGAAGCTCCGTTCTCCTCGTTCTCTCTGGTTTGATGTTGTGAGACGAGGATCTGTGTCGCTCAGCGTTTGTTCCACTTCACTTCATGAGCAGCTACACAAACCTCAGAGCGACACAACGTCATGATACCCACCACATGTCAGTGTCCCCCTCTGTGTCTCTCACATCCCGACAAACCCCCCCCCCCCCGTCCGTCCCGTCTCACTGTCACTGATCTGAGATGTTGTTCTTTCGGTCACAACCTGCGGCTGACGGGATGGTTCCTCCTCCCTGCTGCTTCTCGCTGCAGCGTCTCTATGACGAGCTGGATCCAGACTGAAACACGTCTCCGACTGTCTCTCATCACAGAACAGTCGTCCTGTCAATACAGTTTTCACTGGTATTGGTGGATTGAAACAGGAAGTGACGCAGAAGACACTGATAGTTTCGGGTGAGTTGAGAGTCAGTCGCTCGTCAGCGTCAGAGCTCGACTGTGAAAGTATCGTCAGTATCAGACTCATCAGCGCTGACCTGTCCTCCGACCTTGTCCTCCGACCTTGTCCTCCGACCTTGTCCTCCGACCTTGTCCCCGTGACCAGAGCTCCTGCTGTAAACTGATCCATCGGACTTACACCGAGACCCTGTTGGTGTCATCGAGCCGTGTCATTGGACGGGCGGCGAGAGGAGGCGGGTGAAGACAAGAACAAGGTGTTGAGTGTGAACGTATCGACACCAGATCTGTTCATTCAGACGAGAGTCTGAGGAACCAGGTTGTTCTCTCACTCTCTCGTTCTGATGTTTCTGCTCATTAAACTTTTGATCATAAACTTCCACATCTCAGACTTTCTCCACTGATGCTTTAAATAAATCCGTGTTTGATGGCGTCTGAAGTTTTGTCGCTTGACTCCAGGTTGAACGTGCGTCTCTTCGGAGCTGCGGTTTCCTCCGGGAGCCGCTGGATGTTGACGTGTTGAAACACAGCAGTGGCAGAAAGAGGACTTATAACCTCTAATGTCTTCGCTCATTAATACTGTATCACGGGCTCTTGTCTGTGGAATCTCATCCTGCTTTAACCTCTAAATAATTCACACAATAAAATCTTTTCTTTCTCTGCCGTCCTCTCACTCGTCTTTTCTTGGCGCTGCCTTAAGTGGAGCGATGGAGGAGAGAGAGAGGAGATGGAGAGAAGTTGAACGGAGAGAAAACAGCAGTAAGCTAATACTCATTTTACTGACCACATTTCTAACCAACCAACATTTCCTTCTTTTTAAAGTCCAGCATGCATCATGTTGACCTGACACCAACGAGCTGAACATGAAGGTCATTGTGTCGTTGCTCTTGTGCGTTAATGACACGAGTTTAAATACGTGTTTGATAAAGTACAGTCAAGCATCGAGCTGCAGCTGCTGCTTCTGTAGAGAACTTTAGAGTCCGGTGAGGTTTATATACCCGCCGCTGCTGATTGGACGACACCTCAGACACGCCCACCAGACGAGACAAAAATGAAGCTCGAAGCCTTTTTGAGCAAACGCGTCGTTCAACCTGGAAAATAAAGCGAAACCTCGAGAGATTGAACGCGTCGTGTTTGATGAGACGCGTCAGCGGTGAACCTTCGTCGTTTCGATCTCTGTGCGGACGGACGAATAAAACGTTTGCTTCCTGCAGTGAGGAAATTGTGAGGTTCAGCTGAGGTTCGGTGACCTTTGGCCCCCGACGTTTGCTTTCATTCGCACACGTGTGACCCGAGCGAACACCAGCGGCACGGATCAGATAAAGGAACAGGTAATAGATTGGCTGCATGTTTTCTTTGGTCGCGCTCTGGGAGGCTCCTGATGTTGATATCACACTGAAGCAGGATGTCGTGCATATGATGGGACTGGGTTAAGAGAACCACACTGACACTGGATCAGCTTGATCTCCAGGTCGGTGCAGGACACAGTGGGTTGTGTGTGATCAGCCTCTGACGAATGAAACCGATCAACAGGATGAAGTTAATTAACAGCTCAGGTCCCTGATCACGCGACTCGAGCCTGTGGTTCAGCAAAAGGTCAAATCAATAAACACAAATCTCTGGCTCGTGATTGGAGGATCGACACGGATCCTGCAGGTACGTGCTTTTTTTTTTTTTTTTTTTTTTTTTTTTGCAGTGCGCGCTGCTGTGACGCGCGCTCACATCGGGACTGAGCGCGCTGCTGGAGCGCGCACGGGAGGAGAGCGGCCGCGGCGCGCAGAGGAGAAACATCCACAATTAATTATAAAGCGGAGCCGAGCTTCGCTCCTGCGGGAGTCACCGTGCGTGAGGATCCGCTCCCCGCGCTCTCAAGGTTTCGTTGAGGAGAAAAAGTGAAGAGACCTGGAGCTCAGAGAGGAAATATCTTTAAGAAGAGCAGGAGTGGATTTCTTCTCCACTGTTCCCTGGGAAACAGAAGCTCCGCTCGGTGAGTGGAAAGTTGACTTGGAGAACCTGAGAAGTTCCAGAGAAGCTGTGCTCAGTGTGAGCAGCTCAGATGTGTGTGGATGGAAGACGCTCCACGCCTGGTTCCTCCTCTCTCAGCTGAAACTCGACCCGCCGCTGCTCACCTCACCTCGGCCCGCACACCGAGGGGGGGAGGGGGGGGCGCCCCGAGCTGCAGAGGAGCCGCGGGAGACGCCATGGGACGATCCACATACTGATGTGATGGGTGAGACGACGAGGGCTCCTTCTCACCCTGAGGGTGAACTCGGGTTCTAATGTTTGTGCCATGCTGGGAAACTGAATGAATCTGGTTATCGTGAGAAACAACCGATTTCATTAATTAGTTGTTAATTGAATGATTTGAAAGTTGATTCTCATGTTGTCACTTTTACGCACGAAAATCTCAAAGTTGAAAGTTTAAACATTTCTCTGAGGATTAACACGTAATGCAGCTTTAATGTGAGTGAAGGTTTGAATGGACAGAGTGAAGGAGAGAATACACTGTACACAGTAAATACGCAGTTCTTTACATCCACTTCTATTCTCTTAAAATCCTTTAAAATGATAATATCACTTATATAATCCTGCTCAAATGCTTCATACTTTGTGTTTGCATGTTCCAGTGTCAGGTGACTGTTCTCTCAGTATGAATCTCATCCCTGTAGGAAATAATTATTCGTCTAATATTTCAATACATTTATTTTATAAGTCATGAGTCCACAAGTTCTTCAAACTGTCACCGTCACACTCAGGGAATCTTTCTTACTGTGAAGAGAAACTGAGTCATTTCAATTATTTATTGTCCAAAAAGAAGTTTAATTTAAATATGAGTCTAAAAATATTCACATATACTTTAAAAATATCCAACATGAGTGTTTTGCTAATCCAGCCGAGACCCACGCTCACATTCTACACACAATATTTGTATTGTGTATTACTCAGTATTGAAAATCATATTTAATTAAAAAAGTTTTAAAAATAAAAGCTGCCAGTTTGATAAATGAAATTAACTAAATATTTTCTGTTATAAATCAATGTTGAAAGAATTTTCTAGAATCACATATTTGTCTTGAATCTTTATTAATTAATAACACGTTTTGGAAACAAGTTCAAATGATGCCGATTTATTTGTGTATTATTTTACTCTAACAGATAAAATGTCAATTTAATTGATATTTATTTCTGTCTAAATGAAAGACAAAGATTCAACGTGTGTTATTTGCACTGAAGCAGGAAGGCTGGATGTTGACCTTTAAATGTGTGTGTGTGTGTGTGTGTGTGTGTGTGATGCTTGAGTGGTTGTGTGTGTGTGTGTGTGTGTGTGTGGTTGTGTGTGTGTGTGTGTGTGTGTGTGTGTGTGTGTGTGTGTGTGTGTGTGTGTGTGTGTGATGCTTGAGTGGTTGTGTGGGTGTAAGCGACTGACCGTGCTGGTGTCATCGCTATGGAAACCCAGTGCATTAGCGGGTGATGAGCTGATCCTCAGGGTTCTGGCGAGACGAGAGGTTCAAGAGGTGAAACCGACCAACTGAACATGAACAGTCACGTTCCGTTCCACCTGCAGCAGCTTCAACACGTAACTCACGTGTTCACATGTGGTCCTGCATGCAGTCGAACACGGAGCATGAATCGTTTGTTGTGTTCCTTCCTTCACACTGAACAGTTTTCTGCTTGGTGTCGGAAACTCGCCGCATTTACGACCTTCATGCATTTTGTTGTGGACTGGAGTTTGAGGAAGCTACTAGCTAACTGTAGGCTAACGTCATGTACTGCCATGTGGAGAGTGAGTTGTTTCTGGAGTAAAGTGTTGTGTTAACTCGAAGTTCAAGATCAGGGCCACACCTCTAAAAGACCCTATACCCTCATTCCTACCTACAACTCTTCATCCTCATCTCCCTCATCCCTACCTGTCACTCTTCATCCTCATCTACCTCATCCCTACCTGTGACTCTTCATCCTCATCTACCTCATCCGTATGATTCTTCATCCTCATCTCCCTCATTCCTACCTACAACTCTTCATCCTCATCTCCCTCATCCCTACCTGTGACTCTTCATCCTCATCTACCTCATCCGTATGATTCTTCATCCTCATCTCCCTCATTCCTACCTACAACTCTTCATCCTCATCTCCCTCATCCCTACCTGTGACTCTTCATCCTCCTCTCCCTCATCCCTACCTGTGACCCTTCATCCTCATCTCCCTCATCCCTACCTACGACTCTTCATCCTCATTTCCCTCATCCCTACCTGTGACCCTTCATCCTCATCTCCCTCATCCCTACCTGTGACCCTTCATCCTCATCTCCCTCATCCCTACCTACGACTCTTCATCCTCATGTCCCTCATCCCTACCCTCACCCCTTCATCCTCATCTCCCTCATCCCTACCCTCACCCCTTCATCCTCATCTCCCTCATCCCTACCTACGGCTCTTCATCCTCATCTCCCTCATCCCTACCTACGGCTCTTCATCCTCATCTCCCTCATCCCTCCCTGTGACCCTTCTCCCTCTCATCTCTCTACGTTGCGTCCTGTAATGAGTCTTCAGGTGATAACTCGTCAGCAGAGACTCAGTCTGTAGCTGAAGGTGAAGCACAGATCTTCTTACAGTCGTCTGCTGTTTGAAGGATGTTTGACGATATCTTGGTCGGAGCGAGCGTCCAATGACACAACACCCTCCTGCTGACCCTCGTCACACCTACACAGGAAGCAGAGCGGATGAGATGATGGCTCCTCTGACTCTGTTCATTAAACTCTTTGCTTTTCTTTTTGTTTTCTTGTATAAATCATGAGCAGTAGTTGAATATTAGCAGCTCAGATTAAAATCTAAGATCAGGGATGAGTGAGTTTATGTGACTGTTGAGCACAAAGTGCCGAGACCTTCAGGGAAACGTGTTAAATTTCCATCTGTCGTCGCATTAAAGCTTGAAGAGTATTTCCTCGTGTCCCTTCAGTGTTTTTCTGACTAATGCACAATTAATTCTGATCCGGGGCCAGATTTGCTGCATTAAAGATGAAGCTAAAGTTATTAATAATAAAACACATAATGTCTCAGTCTGATGTAATTTGAAGGAGATTACAAACAGACTTCTTGACTGGACAAGAAAAAGAAAGAAGAACCTCGCGTCACCTTTCCGCGCTCTCATCTTTATCTCGTCTGTTTCCTTCTCCTCCTCACAAGCCTTCCAGGGACTGATGAATATTACAGCATGTATATTGTTTTTAATGCGGGAGGCTTTTCCCCTCAGGCCGTCTCTCTGTGACAGCTCTCACAAAGTTTCCAGCAGATTTTCTAAAAACTCACGGTTCACGTCCCTTTTTTACCCGAGATGCTTTCTCAGCGGTGAAACAACAGAATGAAGCTTTTAACCACGAGACAGTTGCTTTTCTTCTTTTTAAATGTGCAGGAGAATAAAACTTGGTGAACAGACCCGGGGGGTGCAGCTGCAGGTCGGAGAGTGGTTTGGTGTCGGAGGTTTGCGCTCTGTTGGCTGCCTCATTGTTTAATTGTCAGGTTGCTGTGGGAGCACTCAGTCGAACGCCTTCGACTAAAAAATGCAAAGTTTTTAATGGGATCCAGTTAGCCGGTGAAATGCTAACTTCATTTCAAACAATGTCCGTGAGGCTCAGGGTCTGTCTGAAGTTTCTCTCTCTCCTTTTCTCTCCTAAGTTTTGAGGCTGATTTTTCACACATGATTTCAGACATGAGCTTGAGTCTGGATATTCTCCTCACATGTTCCGCAGGTTCTGTCTGTGAGAACAAACGTCTGAGTCACAGTCTCTGGACATTTTCTGGAACTTTTCCTGCAGCCTCCTAGAAAAACACCTGTAAAATGTCAGAGTGAGAAAACAGCAGGAAAACGTCTGGAAGCTTCTGAAACTCGATGATAACTTTGGTTTTAATTAGTGATTTGATTATAATTCCATTACAGGGATATGTTGGCTTCATTTTTTCTATCTGTTTCTTCCCTCCTCCCTTCTCCCTGACCTTCCTCCATCTTTACTTTCTCCTTGACCCCCCCCCCCCCTTCATTATCATCCTTTCCATCTGTTCGCATTTCCTCCGTTTCTCTCTTTCCTCTTTATCTCTTTTTCCCTCTCTCACACCTCCTTACTTGTTCTCATATGTCTTTTTGGTCCATTTCCACTTTCATCTCCTCTCCTGCACCCTCCTTCTCTTCCTCCTCCTCTTCCTCCTCCTCCTCCTCCTGCAGGCTGTTGATGGAGAGGATTTCGAATGTCAGCCGGGACAGTGGTCATCGCAGGAGGAATTCTGGCTACAGTCATCTTACTGACCATCGTCGCTGTACTGTGTTTATGTAGGTTGCAGGTACGACTGTTTAACTATTCAGTGCACGTTCCACAGATTTTCATCCGTGAGATGAAAGTTGGTGTCACTCACTTCTCCATCTGCATGACTCACAACTTTTCCCATGATGCCGGTTGTGTGACAATACAGGCTCATTTATTCTGCATTTAGAAGATGTGACCGCCCGCGGTTGTTAAGGAACACGTCTGCTTGATGTGCACTACGTTTCTGACGTTGTCTTCCTCGTGTCACATGATCGTCTCGCTTGGATTAGTGGTGACACCATCAGATGGTGTGGAGGGGATTTTCTATAGTGTTGGACAGGAACGTCAAGACTGCGTCAGAGACACCAGTGTTTTCTTGGTGTGTCGTGTCAGATCGAACTCCACGAGTTGACGAGGCTAATCGGAGCTTTGAGGAAACATCTAACGGGCTCTTAGTGTCAGAGCTGAACTCACATTGTGGATCTGAGAAGAACGATATGAACCTGATCTGATGTTAGAGGAGAATTCAGAGGAGGAATCTAAGCTCGTTAAAAAGATTTGTTTTCTGAATCGTCACTCACGAACGAGTGGCTTCTCTTTGAGAAACACGTTGAAACTGTTTATAGTTCCTGATATCGTGAAGTTTCCTCGCAGACTATTGGAGACGGTGGTTTATAACTGAGTCTTTTAACTTCCCCAGTTCTACGAATCATTATTACTCCTGAAGCTGACCTTTAAGTTGACAGTGACTCAGACCTGTATTTTTCTCTTCTTGTCTTTAACTGCACCAGTATTACTGCTGTAAGAGGGAGGAGTCTGAGAAGGGGGAAGAGGAGGAACCAGAGCTGTCCACCATGTCGCCGTCCCGCCCCCTGGCTCTGTCCGCTCCTCCCACACCTCCGACGCCGGAGCACTACAGCGACGAGGCCGAGACTTACCCCCCCACCTTCCTCACTGAGCCCAATGGGCCGGTCGGCTACTCCCCGACCCCTCCGCCTCGCAGGTGCCAGCGCTCGCATGCCTTCTGCCCGTCCTGCGCCCGCTGCTCACTGCCTTTCTACCTGCAGCACCCGGAGAGGCTGTGCAACGGCGGGCGCAGGGTCAGCTACAGGACTGTGCAGCAGCAGGACCTGGAACTGCCCATGGATCTGGCCAGTTTCTATCAGAAGCTCAACCTCATCCGCTCCGTCACCATGAGGGAGGTGGTCACCCACAGTGTCAGTACCGACGTGTAGAGCAGCGCCGCCCTGCTGGCCTGCAGACAAACGAACTTCATCAGTTATACAGTGCTGTGGCACTGACACTGACCTGAGGGCTTTTGCGTGGCAGCCATGTTGGAGGTCCGCACCTCGAGTATAAACCAGAACACAAAAATGTTTCTGACAAACTTGAATGAACTAATTTTTGTCAGTTGTGAGTTGTCGTGTTTCAGCTATAGTCAAGTAAATAACCAATATGTGTGTTTGTGAAAATATAAACCAGAAAATTAACAATTTGAGCTTTTGTCAGTGAAGTTAACACAGATTTTCTTTGTTTTGTTGTTTGAATTCATCACACGGGTAAAATCTATCCGGTGCAAACAGGTCATTCGTATATATAAGGCTTACGAGCTAGCTAGCTAGTGAAAGCGTGGTTTATACTTCTGTGTAGAATTGTTGAAGTGTTGTGTGTTTATACTTTAAACAAAATGACGACTGACGCTAATCGGAGCCAATAAATGTTGAACAGACCGATTTTACTGCTACAGAGAAAAGACAACACGTGGATTCAATGCAGAAGTATAAACTGAGTCTCTTTTAAAGGACAAATCTGGTCTTATTCTTTATGAATCCCATGAGTCCACCAAAACAGAAAGCATTGTTTGTGTATCTAAGGTCTGTCTGCAACGCGAGTGACGTGAAGATGCACTGACCCAAGCTAAGCTAGCGAAGTCATCAAACTGGCCTCTCAGCCTCAGGTAGAGCTTCCACAGACGTGTAGGTTCTATATTTTAACGTTTCTGCTCTTTAATTTCATTTGTTCAGCGGAGGAATATATTCGTGGGTTGTGTTTAACGCGTCGCGCCACGTGAAAATGTGCTTCACGTTTGATGTGAACACACCTGTAGGGAAGTCAGAAAACATTTTGGGGGTTTCATGGGATTTGTAAAAAAAAGTTTTGAATAACACCGAATTTATCCTTTAATCTTCAAAGAGATTTGGGGAAGAAGAAAAAAATCTAAATGAGCAGCTTCCATCTGGAGTTTTTTCTCGATAGTTTATTGTTTATATATCGTCCATCGTTGATCAGCTTTCACCAACAACAAGTTATTTCAGTTTTCCACTGTCCAGAAAATATTGTTTGTAAAAACGATCTAATTTCCAGTTCACATTACTGACACTGATTCTACAGTTTACGTTCTGTGTGTGGGTTCAGTTATTATACAACCTCACTGTGGTTGATCGGTAACGACACCAGACGTGTTCACATGGACACCAATATTCTGATTTACCAGGTTGAGACAATAGTCTGAATAAGAATAACCAGCATGAGCTGATCAACCGAACCTGAATAACTCAGATTAAACAATAATCTTAGGAAGAAATGTGGATCCTGATAATCTCATCATAACGTCCTGTTGGAGTTTTCGCCGGATTGTGCGACAACAACATTTACCAGCTGCTTGATGTCACATGACCTGGGTTGTAAACAACAAATAAGGACATTGTGCCAATCAAACTCTTCATCTGTTCCTCGTCACATGTAAACAGCTTGTCACGTCACTAATCGAGGTTTTAACAGATGTTTTCCAAAAACCATGGTTTCTGTGTGAACGTGTTATTGCACCACAGCGTTCGTCTCTGGTATGTGACGGGTCGGTGATGGAGACGTTATCGACACCGACCGTAGTTTGTAGTCGTCTTAGTGTTCTCGGAGATACTGTGTGAAACAAAGAGTAAAATATCTGTTTAAGAATAAATCTCTAGTCGTGTGGATGAGGCCGTAATCAGACTCTGTGTAAACAGGAAGTTCTGTGAGCAGCTCATGTGACGTCTCTTTCAGAATAAGGTCAAAGTCAGATTATTGGTGTCCATGTAAACGTAAAAGAAGTGATGTTGTTTGTGTAGCAGCGACTGTACAGTGTCTGTTAACGCTTACGTTTCACATTTACTTATTTCAGAAATTCACTCAACACAAGAGACAAATAATATTTTCTCTTTTTAAAATGATTTTATTGTGATTTTTCACGGTGCATATAATCTATGAAAAATAATTTCACAGGACTCACAGTGGATCTTCTGTAAAAAGTACTGAGCACACACGGAGAATAAATAGATTATAGATACAAAACATCAAAAAATACAATAAAACATACAAGATACACAAACCTAACTTGTCCAATAGAACAAAAGAATTGAAGAGTCCTGTTCCAAAGACAAAAGGATTTAATTCTTATGTTCGTTATCTGATTTATTTCTTCTGGAGCTTCAGAGTCTCAGTGAAGCTGCTCAGGTGTTTTCACTTGATCATCAGGATCGTGTGTGTGTGTGTGTGTGTGTGTGTGAACAGAGCGAGGACTCGTCCACACTGATACGAAACATTTACCTTGAAGTTTCAGTTTCTCGTCCACGTGAAAAAAACTTTCAGAGTCAGAATTTTTAGGAAAAAGGTTTGAAATGAAGAGTTAAGAATAAAATATCTGTGTCTGTGTGGACGAGACCTGAGCGAAGGTGAAATCAGCCGAATGAAAACAGCTGTGAAGGTGAAGGAGATAAAAACCTGTCGAAGCTTCTCACTCGTGTTTGCTTCAGATCATCAGTTCAGTTCCTGAGTCTTTAAGAATCTGTTAATGAGATCAGTAATCAGGACCTCAAGTTAATATTTTCTGGGTTTGAAGCCACAAAAGAAGCTGTTTGATGTTTTATTCTTTTTTGGCAAATGTTGAATTGATCTTCTTCTGAGTTTCAGGAGCCTTTCTGCTCCTTAGTTAAATTTAAAGTGACAAAATAAGGAGGATGAAATGAAGGAAGGTGATAAACTGGTGTGAAATCAAACCTGCTGATCAAAACACTGAGCTCATGTCAGAAACTTTGCTCTTTCAAAGAGTTTGAAGTTGTTTCCCTCTCACAAGAATTTCATTATTGATAAAGATCTGACATTAAAACGACAAATCATCTGAAAGTAAAAAGTAAAACATTAAATTAACTTTCTAGTGATGTTTTTAATAGAAGAAGCAACATGTGGAATAAAGTCTGGTTGGATAATGATGTTTGATTAACATCACCCTCACCCCCCCCCACACACACACACACACAGGTCCCCTGGTCGACCCACGTTTGTGTTCACTTGTGTAGATTTGTCTGATGGTGATTTGTGCGTTTTGAGTTTTCTGACTTGAGTGGGCGAAGCAGCTGAGCGTGGACGCCGTCAGGATGTGAGCGTGAGTTCAGGCTCGTCTGCAGAGCGACAGCAAACATTTCAAAGGGCTTTTGAAGCATTCGATGATCTAACGACTGTGATTCCTGAACCATGACGCTCCCGCTCCGTCTGCGTCAGAGGTCGTTGCTCCAAAGGGAGATCTCAAGCATTTAAGAAAAAACCTGACGTGCAAAATAACTTCTCATTCCTGAAACTGTGTTTTGGAATAAAACTTAAAATGACGCAGTAACTTCAACATTTCAGATCAAATAATTTGCTGCTATAAAACATGAGTTGTTTCTTCTGGTCGGCCATTTTGTTTCTGTCGTGATAGTTGTGATTTCTCCTTGTTTTTTGTATCAGAGCGTGTGAGGCGTCGTCGTGACGATCTAAAGGACGAACGAGCGCACAACACAATGATTGTGTCTCTTTCACTTTGTCATGTTTGTAAAATAGCGTCCGGACCCAGAGCTTGAGTCTGTTGCTGTGTCATGTGACTGCATCTCATTAACAGACAGAATAAAACCAATTCTGCATCCGTGTTCAACGCAGCGTCTTTTGTGAGTCCGAAGTTTCCTCCGTCGGTCTGTTCACATTAAAAACAACAGAGCCGCTCATTGAAACTGTTTAATTGAAATACACGTCAGTACCATGAACACTTCAGTTTATCATCAACAGTACACAGTCTGCATACTTGAGTTTTGTACAAAGAGGTATCTAGTATATAAAAACACAGTACACAATAGTTACACATGAGACACACATGTACACGTCTGAATGCAGGACTTCAAGTGTCAGGAATCTGTCCGTGCTCCTCCTCCGTCACGCACACAGAACACGAACACACACAACTGGCATCAGCTGAACCGATGAATAACCATCGCTGGCATCAGGAGCGTCACGATAAATGAAAATGTGCTATGACTAATAAATACGCTGCGTCCACGTCCTGCAGGCGTGACGGCACGGCGCCAAACCACAGGCGGTGGAGTGGAAATGTACATTAGTTTTTTTTTGTTTTGAACTTCCTGTTGGGCCGTGAAACACAATTAAATAAGATTTCTGTGTCTGTATTAAATATTCTAGTCATGCAGTATATTCAGAAATAATTTAATAGAGCTTTTAATCGACTTCACTTTGTGTCCAACTCAACTTGTTGTTGGAGGAAGATTTTCTTCGTAAAAGTTAGTTTGGCTTTAAATGTGTTTTTGTCCTTTTCCGAATCTTTTCTTCGACGATGTTCAGTCGTCTGATAAATTGATTTTAGTTCTAACGATGAGTCGGGTCACATCATGTCAGCTGAACATAATAAAACCATTAAGAAGAGTAAAAATAATAAATGACTTATGAGTTAATACTTGGTGATGCTTTATTTTAAGGTGTCATTCCCAATTCATTTAGTCAAATAGAAAAATATATATTTTTACCGTTATAATCACAAGTAAAATAGAGAGTGACGAGTTTACTCTTTATCCTTTTAATCCAAATTAAATGTGTGTTTGGAAAATGATCTAGAAAAAAAAGACATGAACAAAGAGAAACTGTGTTTTTATGTGAATGTTGCAGTTGATTCATTAAAAGTCTGATGAGATGAGCAGATTTCATTTTGGATCATTAAAACTATCAAAGTGACAAATGGAGCGACGTGAATCCAAAGTTATTGGAGGAAGTTCTGCTTCTTAAAAAAAACCACTTCCAGCTCTTTATCCTCCTCATTATTCACAGTAACCGCTGCAGGAGGAAACACAGCCGTGTGCTTCCTGGTGCCGGAGTCGGGTGGAGGGAGGCGTCCTGGACTAGGAGGGTGGAGGTCGCACGGCGCGGCAGGAGTGGCAGCAGGCCTTGCTGTAGTACCAGTGGCTGCACAGGTTCACCTTCAGAGCCAGCAGGCAGTTGGTGGAGGGACGATCCTGGCAGCTCTCATCTGAAAACATCAGAAAACTTCTGAACGAGGAAACAGAACTGTGACACCAGAACCGTCTGCTCTCCTTCCACAAATATGTTGTTCTACATTAATGAAACGGTGGAAGAAACAAAAAGAAATCAAGAATTCAATATTCATCATAAGAAAACAATGGAAAACTTCCAAAGCGTCTTTATCTCCCCCTGGTGTCTGGCTGCGGTATAGGTCGTAAACCATCCTCCTCCATGTTAATAGACGGGACATGGTTAAATAAATGTTTGTCAAAGATGGTTTGTGTCATTTCAGGTAGATCTGACATCTTCTAGTTCTCAAGTCTTCATGGAATCGGATCAGACAGATCAGATTTCAGTGGTCAAAGGTCACAGTGAGGTCGTGAGTCTTTATTTACATATTATCTTTCTGTAACTTTCAGACTTTAATTTATTTGATCCTCCGACGACCTCGAGGACACGAAGAGAAACTTCAGTGAGACTTTTAAATCATTTATTCCAATGTTACAAGATCTTCTCAGTCCGGAATGAAACCAGAGAGCAATGACAGAGACGTGTCCGGCTGCTGAGAGAGAAAAGGTTTCGCTGTGGTTACCTGGCGGCTCGGTGGGACAGGCCTGCAGGGTGCACGTCTGTTTGGCCACAGGTTTGGTGAGGGGGTCGCAGCCTCGGACCAGCTCCCGGCCCTGGTAACACTTCACGTCCCTCATCCTCACTCCCACGCCACACGTCTTTGTGCACTGAGGGGACGCACGACCGAAACACAGACGTTACACCACACACACACACCTGGGGTGATATGTTCCCACACTCCCCATCCCTAAGTCTTATGTTCCCTGGGTCCCATGTTCCCATGTGTTTTAGGTCCCCAGGGTTCTATGTTCCCACAATGCTAAAGGTGCCAAAGGTCCTACGTTCCCTGGACACTGTGTCTCTGAGGTTGTGTGTTCCTCAGATTCACTGTATTTGACACTTCATGACAAAGGTTCCTCAGTTCTACTCGTGTGTGTTCTCATGGTACATGCACGTGTTGAGCTCACCTCCGACCAGGGCGTGGTGTACCATTTGAAGCACGGCCTCTCGAAGCAGGTGTTTTCGTCCTCCGGCTTCTCGCTGCCTTCGCACGCCTCCTCGTCAAAGATCTGGAACTTTCCTCCGCTGATACCGACGCACATGACCATCCTGTGCTTCACGCCGCGACCACAGGTGGTGTTGCACTGTCGGTCGGGACGATAAAGTTACCGACACAAAACCGAGAGACATTAAACTTTCTCGTTGTGTCAGACTGCAGCTCTGTTGCTCGGGGGCGGGACCACAGAGCGTCTGATTTCCGTTCAGACTCAAACAGGATGCTGAGTTAACTGAAGGGTTTCAGGAGAGGAGCTCACTTTACCTCAGACTTTTTACATTCGCAAACATTTCTTTATAACAAACCAGAGGAAAGAATCACTGCAGTTTAGAATCTAGAACAAGACGGTGAATAAAACAGGGATTTAAAGTGTAGTGAGAAATGAGGAGCTGGAATCTGAGCATCAGTGAAAAGTGAACCGGGTCTCACCCTCTCCCAGTCTTGGCTCAGCCAGTTTGGAGGACAGTCCCTCTCTCCACAGGGGTGGATGGCCAGCGGCTTGTTCTCCGCCGAGCACTGATTCTCCGGGACCACGCGACCGTCCGCAGCTTTACAGTACACATGACGCACCGTCTTCCCCTGGCCACACGACCCCGAGCACTGCGGCGACAAGAGGGCAAAGGTCAGAGCGCGTGATTCACGAGAAGCGGCCGCGTGCTGGCGTGTGTTTGTCCAACACGTGAAGTCAAATCAGGTCAGAGTGAAGTGTGAGGAGGGGCAACATGAACGACTCGTCTGAGGAAGCAGCTTCTCGTCACAGGTTCGATTCCCTGAGCGAACACTCGTTATCTGACACCAGAAAATAAATAACCTGTCGTACTTTTACAGAAGCATTATTTTGTGTCTTTACACGTCATGTCCTTGACCATTTAAATGAATAAATAAAATCTGAATAATAATCTGAACAAGAAAACAACTATGAAATCATAATAATGAATCAAACTGCCTGACAACATTAATACAAAAGGAGACCGTGGATGAACTGACCCTTCAAAATAAAATCAAACATGTGCAAACTGGAAACTTTGTTCAGATGCAGATGTCGGAGTTTCTGTATGAAACAGTTTTATCCAACTCATCACACAACAGAGGAAATTAAATGACTCAATAAAACCACAGATTTACTGCAGAGGATGTGACACTGGTTCTGTTCGACTGCACAGCTGAACACAATAAACCAGTAAATCCCAGTAAACTAGAAACACTCACAGTGTGTAAATAATAATAAATATGACTGACCCAACATTAGCTGTTGCACTGGGAGCCGTATTTCACAGGAACATTTCTCAGCTGTTCGAGCTCCCACCTGCTTTTTCCAGATTTGACTCGACGGTTGTAAATTAGACGTGAAAGTTTCCAGACGTTGACTTTGAATGGAAAATCATCAGAAACTACATTTGTCTGTTCAACACGATAAAAGCCACAAATTCACACAGTTTGTTCGCTGTAAAGACGGCGGAGGACAGGTGAGCAATCAATCTCAAAAACATTAGACGAAGGAAAACCTGTTTCAAATGTGAGGAATTTATTTTCTTTTATGAATGACTCAGACACAGGAAATAAGAATTATTCTAAGAACAAACCTTAAATCAACCAGATGGACTTTTCTTCACTGTCTGAGAAAACAATATTTATATCTGGATCTACAGTAACAAGTTCCTATTATTTATATTTGTCTGTAATGATCCATATTCACAGGTTTTTTAAGTAAAGACACTCACGGGTCCCCACTCGGACACGGTCCAGTGGCGTTCACAGGACGGACCGGTGCAGTTTTTGACGTTCGGTGGTTTGGTCATCGGGTCACATGGTGTGGTCTCATCGGTGCAGCGGACGTCCCGGGTCACCTGGGCTTTGAGGCCGCATTTCGCAGGACACTGGGTCGAGGACGGAGAGGGAGACGACTCAAGCTTTTTATGAGCAGAACATTTTAATCCAGACTCCTTGTTGCAGAACAGAGGTCGAGCTGCTTCAGGCCAAATATAAAGTTTTGCTTTTAATGAGCCTGAAATCAGACGGTGAAAACTCTCAGATTGGGAGAATCTGAATCTATTTTAAATATGTTTAATATGAACTGTGTTTAATATGGTGCAGTTTTATTGAATCCAGCGGCTGCTGGGCCTCGATGGAGGACTGAGCTCTGAGGGACGTCTCTGGAGAATCCATCGAGGTTTGCTCATAAAAATCAAACAGAACAAGAGAGAAAAAAAAAAAAAACTACATTTAAATGTGGAAAAACTAAAAACAGTCCGAAGAGGAGCGACTCCTCTGGTTTTGTTCTCATACCTCAGTCCACTCGGCCACCTCCCACTGCGGCCCGCAGGCCGGACTCTTGCAGGCCCGTCTCTCCACGGGTCGCTCCAGGTCGGCCATGGTGCAGAGGTCGCTGTAGACCGAGCTGTCCAGACCCGGCGACAGCATCTTCCAACAGCGGACCTGCCGGAACTGGAAACCCTCGCCACAGGTCCTGGAGCACTCGCTCCAGCTGCTCGCCTCCCACCTGAACATTCACCAGACGAAGCTTCTGTCCAGTTACATGCTAACATTTTATAACATACTACATACAACACTGTATGTTACACTGTGCATGTGTTCAGTATCTGTTCTTCTTACCTGGGCTGACACTCTCTGCCGATACAGAAGTCGTGGACGGGCTCGGGTCTGGTCAGAGCGTCACAGTACATGTCGTGCACCTCGACACCGTCATAGCGAACACATGAGACGAAGGACTTTGACACGCCTGGATCATGAGAAGCAAACGATACGCTGGAGGCTACAGAACATTTTATACACAAAGAAAACTTTAAGTGCTTCAAAGAGTTTTTCATCCAGAACAACGAGACAAAGAAAGTTCTGAAGGCAGCAGCAGGAATAAAAGTGTTGAAGTCATTGTCTCGCTTTATTTAAAATAAAAGCAGTTTAATCATGTCAAACATAAAGATCAGACAAAGCAGCTTCACGTTAAACTCAGTGTCTCTCTGACTCGTCTCTGAGCAGCAGAGTCGAGCTGCCGCTAACGTTCGCTCAGCTTCATTCTCTGAAAACTTCAGATCCGGACGTCCGACGCCTCAAATCCTTCACCTGCTTCAAATATAGAGATAAAAACCACCACGATATAAAAAGTGCATCATAAAAATGTGACTTTAAAAAAAAGTCACTTTTCACTCTTCGGACAAACACTGACACGTGTTCAAAGAGGATATGACGCCACCAACAGTGTGTGTGTGTGTGTGTGTGTTTGTGTGTGTGTGTGTGTGTTTGTGTGTGTGTGTGTGTGTGTGTGTGTGTGTGTGTGTGTACCTATAGAGCACGTCATGCTGCAGGGCTCCTGAGAGGAAAGTTTCCAGCGATACATGTCAGCAGGGCTCAGCTTCAGGTTCTTCTGGTAGAGCCTCTGATTCCCCCTGAGACACACACACACACAGACACACACACACACACACACACACACACACACACACACACACACACACACACATACTGTATAAGGAAAAGAAACTGTGTCTGCAGCAGAATTTATTTGTGTGTCATACAAGAATCTCACCACATTTTTGTCAGATACGACTGGAACACGTTCATGTAAAGACTCTGCAGGAGTTTGTGTGGCTCCACAAACCTTAGTGAGAAACTGGTCTCAGGACATTAGAGGACACCCAGCTATCACTCAGCTGATTCAACGTCGCAGCAGACGACGACGCTCTCACTTTGTTCATCACATTAAAGTCATGTGCACATTCTTGTCATGACGCCGGTCACTCTCCCTCCGACAGCTGCCAGACGTTTATTTGAAAACTTTGAGTTACACCTCATCACATGTTTTCCTCTCCAGAGGTGTTCACGGTCCGACAGCTCACTTTCCCCCCTTCGCATCATATTTTTCACTTTTCCTGCAAATACCTTGAGCTACTTGTTTGTGAGTGTGTCGTCCGCAGCAGAGCGGAGGGCGTGTCGGGTGTTTTACGGCGACTGGCTGCAGAGCTGCTGAAGCTGTGTTTGGACACGGAGCAGGGACATGAATTATAAATATGATGAATGTAAAAGCTGCTTGGACGACCTGTCTGTCTGTCTGCTCTTACTGTCTGTACTGTATCACCACAGTACCTCCTTCACCTGTTGTCTGTCTCCTCTGTGAGGACGTCTTCAGAGGAGAACCGCGTTGTCCAACATGTCTCTCATACAGAACCAGCAGCTCGACAGTGTCTGAACATCGAGGTTCAGTTTGACTCTAAAATAATTCAAACAGATCAGTGAGGAAACTGTTTTCTGAGTCCAAACTGACGGAGGACCTTCATACATCATCTGAAAACTATATGTCCTTCTCACCTTTGGCCTCTTGGGTTGTCTGGTTCTGTTAAATGACCTAATTGTGTTGGATTATCTGGGTCCATTGGGTCACCTGGTTCTGTTTCTGTTAAATCACCTGGTTCTGTTGGATCATGTGGTTTTTGAATGATATGGTTCAGTCAAGTTAAACCTGGGTCTGGTTTAGTCAGATTGCCTGATGCTGCTGGTTTACCTGGTTCTGTTGGAGCGGCTGGACGTCCTCCCTGCGTTCTGCACCGTCTTGTTCTGGTACACCGTGTCTCTGCTGTCATTGCGTTTGCGGCCCAGAGTGAATTCCAGCGTCTCGTTCAGACCAAACTCTCGCTCCAGGCTGCTCAGGTCCACGTCGCCTGGTCCCAGCTCCGACAAGAACAAGCCGCCGCCCTCAGTCAGCAGCTGATTGGTGGAGATGTTGATGAGCAGCTCGTCGGGGCTGATTCGTCCGTCCAGCAGGACCCTCCAGATGAGGTTTGGTGAATCTGGTCCTGAATCCAGGGCTCCACCGGCAGCGGCAGGGTTCACGGTGCTGCCTGTGTGACTGCTGTTTCCTTCTGATGGACGAGAGTTCATACAAAGAAAAGTGTTGAAGTTATGGGACATGAACCGTTTCCAAGGGACACAAGTAATTTGACACGTTTAGAAGTGAAGACGTCAGCGACCTGAGCTTCAAAACGTTTGCAGAGTGACTCCCGTCCAATAGGTGGGCTCCACCCCTGCACCTCCATATATGGTGACTTCTGGTTTCACTGGACGAAATGTCAAACTGAGGCTTCAAAATGGCCGCCCACAAACCAACAGGTGACGTCTCGGGGGAGTCGATGCTCGTGAATTAATGTTACGACATTTCAACAGATTTGTAATCAGAGATAAAATATCATTCAGTCTGATCCAACTTTGACCTGAGAGTTGAATCAACTTCTATCTGACACAGAAACTGAACAGACGCAACAGTGCGATTAATTCTGCGTCTACAGAGTAAACTGTTTATTCCGAGTATTACATGTAGAAAGATAATAAATTCATCTCATGGACATTTGAGGTTGATCTGATTTTTGCAGGAAATTTCAAGCGTGGATGAAAAGCATCAGGAGAAAACAGAGAAGGAAGACGAGAGGATAAACTCGTGTCCGTAATGTGACGTCAGGCTGTGTAGACCCGTCTCATCGCACCAGAGGCAGAAGTGGCGTAATGGCCCCGGTCGGTCAGCTGAGCGAGCTGAGAGCCGCAGGAAGGCCATTACCGCTCGTGTTTGCAATGCAGCTGTTTTTAAAAAAAGAAAAAACACCACGAAAGTCTGAATTTTTCATGGTTTCTCGATCTCCTTTATGTCTCTGTCCGATGAATAATGCAAAGATCTGAAGGGCCATCGCACACACGTCCAGAGAACCCGGCAGAGAAGAGGAGGGAGCATCTGACCCATTTTGTCTCGTCTGCTAATAAACCACTGAAGCCGAAGATTTATTTCTGGTCGAGTTCAGTCAATATGATCACTGATGTGTTGGAATCAACTTAAATATCAGCTGATAAGAATCCAAACAAAATACTTGATTACATATTAACTCGTTAATAATAATGTCTGACCCCAGTTTTTAAAGATGACGGCTCTCTGAAAGTTAAAACAAAATGTGTGAGTCGCCCCCTGGTGGCTGGCTGCAGTATAGCTCATAAACCTATTCCATGTTAGTCATTTGATGATCCTCCTCCAACGCTGCTGCCCAGATTCTGTCTGCAAATGACAGCATCAGCTCGAGATGGCAGAGTTCGTATCGAGGATATTTTGATACAAAAACATGAGGGTTTCAAAAACGTATTTATCTCTGAGTATTTCTGAAGTGAATCAATCGTAAGGTTTGTTATCAACATCCGTCTCTACCTGTGAACTTTGGGGCAGCCACTCCGTCCTGGTCGCAGTCGATGGCCGCCGCCTCCTCGTACACCTCATTGGTCTCTTGACCCTTCTGGCCGTCTGCGGCCCCCGGGTCCAGCTGGCCCTGAGGGCCCACCTGCTCATAGACACTGCTGTTAGGGGACAACAGCGTCCCCACCTCCACAGATGCCTCACCAGCCGAGGTGTCGGACCCAGTGTAGACAGGAGGAGGCGGGATGGGCGGCAGGGAGTCCCGCATGACAGTGTATTCGTAGGTGATGTACGGAGTTCGTCCGTTCTGGTTCCACACCTGAGTGAAGAGAAGAAGTTGAGTTAAGACAAAGTCTGGTTCATAAATCCAGAGTTGGTCCGATCGATCTGCTGGTTCTTGTGACGATAAACAAAGAGATGAACCAGCTCTTCCTTATTAAACAGTCTGTGATGAAGGAACACGTGAAGGGGGGGAGGGGAGATAACCTGAGACGTACCAGGATATTGATCGCCTGATCGATGGGGCCTTTGGCGACGATGTACTCGATCCCAGTCTCGTACACGTCCATGGGTCGACGGTACTTGAAGACAGCGCCGGCAGCGTGGAAGTTCTGAGGAGTGTCCACCTTGTAGGCTCCGTTGAAGAAGAAGTTTCCCGCCTGGTCGGTCACAGCTGTGGAGTAAAAGACACATGAGACATTTTCAAAGACCCTTAAGTCGCGTTTCGACTGCACGAACTTTCAGATGAAACCAGGAACTCATTGTGTTTCCACTTTAATTCAAGTTCCAGGGAAATTTAAGAACTCACCCAGAACATCAGCTGACTTCTTCCTCTCAATGATCTGGATGTCCCATGATCCTTCAGGGATTTGAGTAATAAAAGCGTAACCTGGATGACAACAAACCAGAATTACCTCTGATCTCTGTATTTCCTCTTTTTATTACACGTTAATTCTAAAGGAAAACTGAACTAAACTAACGCTCACCCAGAGTCGTGGCTCCGCGGCGGAAGTTTCCAGTGACTCTGCTGCAGCTGCTGCCGTCGCCCTGACAGACGCCGCACTTATCCAACGTGTTGGAGGAAAACAGAACTCCGTCACATCCGATTGGCTGAGCAGAAGAGCAGAGGAGGTGGAACTATAGAGGATATCACCGGTAATAACACGGTAACGATGCAGAGGCCAGTTGTTTGTGAGATCTGACTATTTTGGAAATAATGACTCTGACACTCAGTGTCTGTTTCTTCATCAAGTGTGTTTAGATCTAAATTATGTTTTGGTTTCTAGAAGATAACCGAGGTCGTCACTGACCTCACGGCTGACTACACGATGATGTTATTTTGTGAATATTTAACATTTCCCTCCGTCACTTCCAACCTGAGCACTGAGTGTCGGAAGTAAACCAGTAAAAATTTAAAAAGTAAATACGCAGCTGGACTCACCTCACACTTACCGTCCACGCAGACGCCGCGGTAGCTGCTGTACTTGCAGGACGTTCCGTCTCGAGCCGTCACCATCAGCTGCCTCTGGCCATCGGTCGTGGTGCAGTGGAGGTCACAGGGGTTGCTTGAGATGTGAACATAGTCGTCTGGAGGAAACACGGGTCAAATGTTTCTATCTTACTTAGTTCTAGTTCTCTTTACGGAGGACCTCGATACTTCACGATCGCCACTGCACACACTTTCTAAATTCATCACCACAAGAGGGCAGCATTTGTATCACAGATCATTGGAGTTATTGGTCCGAACATGGGACGAGCGTCACGAGTTTGTTCCATTGTTTCACTTGATCTGGTCAGTTTTGGTTTGGCATCGTAATTTAGGGACTAAAGAATTTTGTCTGACATACGTACGTCCTGTTGTCATCACCAACGTGGGCGTCGTCTACCTGTACTTGACTCTGATTGGTTTGTAGACAGCTTGTTGTCAGTTTTAAAACCATTGAATCATATCAGACTGTATCGTATCAAACTTTCTATAAAAGATGCTGCAGCTCAGCGAAGACCTGTCACCTCTGGTGTGTTTCCGGAGGTAATGGGAGGTTTCATGAGTGTTTTTACCAGGATACAGAGGTTTCCACTGGTAGTTCCTCCCACTGTAAAGCTGTGAGTTAAAGGACCAGCACTGCTCCTCTCTGAAGCTCCGCCCAGTGGCCGGACACTCCTGCAGAGCAGAGACACGACGCCGTTAAAAGTTTGTGTTCACAATTAAATTCTCTGCAAGTGTTCATTTGTTCGGAAATGGTTTTTCTGAGCGTGCACGATGACTCGTGGCGCCGCCCGGCTTTGCTTTCAGACGACCACGTGCTGTCACGGCCGGGAAGCTTCCCGCTGCGACCACAGTCTTCTGCTGTGAGCCAATCAGAAGTGGTTGTTGTTTTCATGCAGAGGGGAAGTGTGTGACTCACTTTAGTGTTGCAGAGGTGATACTTCTTAGCAGTTCCTGTGCACGTCATGTTGTCTTTACCAGCAGCAACTTTCTTTCTTTGGGAACAAACATGTAAAGAATTAATGACGACAACGATAATAATAATAACATTAGGTCCAAAATCTACTGCTAATGAAAAGTAAGATGTTGAGTTCACAGTCATGAGGGAATCAAGAGAAGGTGTGTGTGTGTGTGTGCAGACCTCTGTTTGAGGCAGTGTCTTTCTTGTGACATCACGCCACCTCCACAGGTTCGAGTGCAGGCGGTCCACTTTGCCCACTCCCCCCACCAGTACGTGGTCACCTCCAGCTCATCCTCCAGACTGTTGGAGGCCACACCCTCCTCCTACACACACACACACACACACACACACACACACACAGCCATGTCTCTAACATCTTTAATTAGGGACCCTTTTGTCCCCATAATGTGACTTTGTGATGCAGGTCCCCACAACAATGGTAAAACCTGCACACCACACACATTCTCCGCAGCTCTGCTCTTTCATTCACAGTTTTGAGTTGAGAGGCCGATTCACACACAGAGTAAATCTGTGAGTCGTGATCCGCACGTCAACATCCAAATTCAACCAGGTTCATTCGATGCTCACACGTTTCTTTCAATAATCACAATTAGGGATGAAGCTGTTAAGATGGTTCCCAACGGGTATCTGTACCGTTCCACTCATTAATGATGGTGACCGTGATTATCGTGGTGACTTGGTTGATACCGTCTCCAAGAAACAAGATGGGTACATGACTAGCTACTGTTAGCATCCACTGCTACGATATCGTGTTCAACAAACGCTGATATTTTGTCCCTACAGACGTCTGCAGTTAACGTTAAAGTCGTCCACCTGTCTCTTCCAAGTAAAAAGCCGGAGAATCTCACACTGAGCTGAAATTAATCGTTCGGCATCATCTACAGCCGATATCAAAGGATTCAAAGACCTTTGAGTAACCATGTTTTATAACTTACTTTTAATTTAAACCTTAAAGTTTTCAACGTTAAAAAAAAAAAAGCTTCTTAACAAACTAAAGCTTGGCTTTTGGCAATTTTATAATTGTTTTATTTAAATATATTACTTCATGAAATAACTTAAGTTTGTGTATCTGTACTTTTTCCAACACTTTGAGCACATTTTGACAAAACTGTTTAAAAATACTGTGATAAGAACCACGAAGTTTCACAGCGTTTCATCTCTAATTAACAATAACGGATCTTACATGTGTGGCTGTTTCCGTAACAGTAACGGTTGTAATAGACGTAGTGGATCAGCAGCCAATAGAATGACAGCGGACGAGCGTCAGAGCGTTTTGTTCTGAGGCTCCATCGTGTGAAGACGCTCAAACATTTCACACATTCCCGATGTGCAGCGGCAGCTTTAATTCAGGCCGATGGCTGCGTCCCGTCACTCGGACAGATTCATCGCAGTGACCACTGGAATGTGCACTGAGCTCCTTACACAAGGTGTGAGACAGAGCAGCTGCGAGAGAGGGCGAGAGACATTGGAAATACCAGACAAAGGGCGTAAGTGAGAGAGAGGGAGAGTGAGAAGAGGATGAGTCGACTGAAAAGTGGGAGATTTGACGGCGAATCGTCGCAGCGCTCAGATTCATGAGTTTATTTTTATTTCACTTTTTAGAAGGAAATGTTGCCGTTTGAACTCTTTGGAGAATATTGAGTGATGACGTCAGATCCAATGAATCTTCACTGGAAAACAATAAACAAGCAAAACAAAAATGAATTGATTACGTGGATTTTTCCTGTTGTTATAAAGACTTTGGTTCCTTCCAGCTGATTGGTTTAAACAAGTTCGAGTAAATAACTCGGCAAACCTGGCAAAGATGGAGTCTGGCTTCTAAGAAAAGCAGCTGCCACGCGGAGTTAGTTACGTTCAGACAAATAAAACTACTTTGCAAAGTTTAGGAGAATAAAAACAATTCAATGTAGGAGATTCGATTGTTATTGTGTGCAATCATTTAACAATTTCATTTCTTTTACATTTCAGTCCTGACTGATATCTGAACATGATGATATTAAAATGTGTATCAGTGAATGTGATCACATTAATGACACATGATGCAGACAACATGCTGTTGGGTTCAAAACAACTCGACTGTATTTGTTGAAATCCATGAGATGTTTGCTCCCTGCTTGGAGACTGTATTTTTATTAGCCAGCGTTAATACAAAAGAATGTGGTGCAGTCCAGGTGATAAGACTCAAACCTGAATAAGTTTGGCAAATGCTCAGAGGAACTCAAATAAAAGCAAAAAGTCATTAATAACGAGGGATTTCTGAAAGTTACATTAAAAAAAACCCTTTAAAGAACAAACTGTTCACTGCAGAAAAACCTTTAACATCTTAGAATCAGTTTGATAAACCAGTTTCTGCTTCTCAGAAAAAGTGATGGAGTTCTAACTCAACACTCTTTGAAAAGAAGTTGGACCCAAAGTCCTGTGATCAGCGGCTCAAAGACTTTTATGATCATCTGCAGGAGCTTCGACACAGAACCTGATTCAGTTTGATTCATTTTGTCCGGTTTCATCACGATCTGCACAGAAACGTGAGAGTTTGTTGAAACCAACAGTTTTTCAGTGACATCAGCAGAGAGTTGTGTACCTGAAGCCCCCTGGTGGACAGGTTCCCCACAGACACTGCCAGCGTCAGAAAGCCCAGCAGGACCACACCCGACTCCCCGCATCGATTCCATGACCTCACCCTCATCCTGGTTCATCAGAGAGAGAGAGAGAGTGAGAAAGAAATCAGATCATTGCTGGTGTCGACCCGAACCAACAAACTGAACCTTGTGCACAAAGTTTAAAATATACAAAATACTTCAAAATATTACAATATGCATTTGGAATATTGGTGTTTTTTAACTCTTCAAACCGTCACGATTACTTCAACACACACCGAAGGAATGAAAAGTGAAGGTGTTGGTCTTGATGAGCTGCTGTGAGGAAGCTTCATCACGCTCCGGTTTGTTTTCTTCTCATGTGGACTGAGACAGGAGACGATGTCCAGAGTCTTTGGAGCCTGGAGTTGGTTTGTGAGCTGCTGTTTCAGAGCCTCGAAGTTTCACATTTTCTTCAGCTCCATCTTACGGTTCAGAAGTCACCATATTTGGAGCAGCGGTGGGTGGAGCCTGTCTAAGAGCTCGAGGACACTGCACGCCCACCTGCCACCTGCACCCATTGGACGGTACTAGCTGTCAATCACACTGTGGCTTCATGGCCTGTTTGACTCCCTCGATCATCAGCTGGATTGAAGAAGACTTGAAAACTACAGATTGAGACATAAACTCCGGCTCGATTTATTTGTTTGCTAACACACGAGCACACAGAACAGAATTCACCAGCTCCGGAAACAAGTGAGCGATTCTGCTTCACGTCCACAAACTGCTTTTCTGCCTTCGTGCTCCAGTGCTACTGATAGAAAACAGGTTTGAGGTTTTACATTACATTAACTTTTATATGCAGTTTATGGTTTAACCTAAATCTCCTGTTTGTAATGAAAGAAAAAAATCTTTTTTTCACCAGACACAGAGCGGCTACTGTTCCGATGAGTCTGGCCCAGAAACGTGTCTGTGTTTCTAGAAGCAGCAGTGATGAGTCTTTAACAAAGGCTGAAGGGTACGAGAGGAAATCTCATGACCACTAATGACTTCTTGTGGTATTAGAAAACCCAGGTTCAGGCACTCATGCTGAATAGCGGATGAAAGTGTATCGCTGAGACGTGTGGGTGTTTTTTCATGTCCTTCCAAATTGAGGCCTCTCATGCTTCCAAACCCACAGACGGGCCTGAAGCTGGATTTATTTTATTTTTCTTATGCCACAGGAACACATTTGCGGTCGTAATATTTTCTCCCTGACTCCTCGGTGAAATCTCTCGCCTCACTGGATGTCTGTGGCTGTTGGGGGGGGGGGGGGGCTGCTACTGTATCACAGATGGAGGAGGATGCTTCACAGTAAATCAAGGTGACTCAAGATGACGCACACACGCACGTAACTGCAGAGGAAACTCAAGCAGCAGAAAACTGCACCAGCTCGCTCACGTTAGCTGTTTTCAGAACTTTATGGAAAACTGGGTGTTTCACACGTGAAGAAGCAGCACGAGATTGTTCCGGTCAGACTCGTTCACATCAACGGGAAAACGTGGGGAACGTTCAGCACGTCGACAGCGGCGTCGGCTGTTATCACCCAAAGCTCTGGAATCTCATCGTCTTTCCAAGCTGACGTCTTCCTCTTCATCAGCTTCTCCTTCTCATCCTGAGATGTTTCTTTTCTTCCAGTTTCACGTCCGTCACGTGTTCCAAACGTCTAAGTGTCCATAAAGCTCGTACCTGCATCATATTATTGCCTTAATTGCATTAGAGTTGTTCCCACAGACGCTGGGAGCAGAAAGATGTTCTGGATTACAGCATCAGGTAACCCAGTATGCACTGTCACGGCTCCAGGCACGTCAGAGCCAAACAACGGCACGTTCTCTCAGACAATGCACACTCGGGCCAGGGGCGGCGTGCCAGCGGCAGGTTTTTGAATGTGCTGGCAGCGTTTGGCGTGCTGGCGCTAGCAGCAGGAGGGTGACACAGACGGGCTGTTGAGAGGCCACAGGTGTTGGAGACGGGAGTTGGACAGAAGAGGGGCCCGTGTTAAAGTTAAACAAGCCTCAGTGTGCTGGAAGGACCGAGGCAAGTTTCCTAGGACTTTCCACAGGTGGACCTTTGTGTGGCTGAGCTATAGGAAGTCTGCTTCAGACTATAAGGAAGTGTAGATGTCTGCATGTAAAGGCTAACATGAACAGACACAGGAAAAGGAGGGAACGTAAAAAAAAAACCGACTCAATGAAGCCTTTGATTTGGAAACTCTGCAGAACGGAGCCTCTGGAAATGTGCATCTCGCTCCTTTGTGGCGGTTTGAATTCACAGAAGACACAAAAACAACTCAACCACTCCTGCAACTAAACTTCTCTTGTTGTTTATACGATCTTTGTAAATGTGTAGTTTGAATGTCTCGCTGTGTCAAACAGCTGTTGAACTTCTGTTTCTCTATCTTTGAACTCAACTGTAGTTTAGAAGTTTCGAGGAATCGTTGTGTGTCTTTGTGTCTCTGTGGTGTAAAAGTATCGTCCAGTAAAAACACTCTAGTGCAGTTGTTTTAAAGACGACGCTGACGCTTGAAGGATGATTTAAAGTTAACAATGGGAGCAGAGATACCAGGCCAGACTTTGAGATGCACACAAATGCACATCTGCAATAAACATCTGTTTAGACGAGCACATGTGTCATCTGTTCGTACCAGGACTCCACATTGTGTATTTCATTTTATATGTTAGTGGACACATGATTTCATGCATTTGTGATTTTAATGTGGCTCTGTTCAAGTTTCACATGAATAAACTTTACGTAAACACAAACGAACTGTAAATACACACGCGCATAGTTAGAATTCATTCTAACTTACTGACAAATGGACCCTCAATAAATAACAAGTCCAATATAATGAATTGAACTTCTTGTATGTCTCTCCCCTGATTCCACAAACATCTGAACATCTCACATGTTCAACATTAATACCGGGGCAGTCTCTTCGAAGCTCTTTTCAACTTTCCCTTGAGGTACTTGTCGACTATCGGACTCGTGCCGGTATTTAGCCTTAGATGGAGTTTACCACCTGCTTTGGGTGTGAAGTGTGGAAGTGTGACCTCAGTGATAAACTGATCCACCACATCCTTTAGATTTTAGAGTATCTCTGTTTCACCGGACTGACACAGACATTCACAGGCGCAGCAGATGCTGATCTCCGTCATGGCAACGACATTCATGGAGTCACTGCCTCTTCAGCAGTTTGTCCACAAAGTAAAAGCACAGCGTTCGACGGAAGCTGCGAACGGCTCGCTCACTGCCGGTGACTTCGAAGTTCAGCTTTGACCACGTTAGTTAGAAAACACAATAACTCTGGATACATTTTCAACCATTGGAGCTGAAACCTCAGGGAAACTCTGTCGGTCGCAACGTCTGAATCAGCAGAATTCGAGGGAACGTATTCCAGGAGGCTTTGTGCTGCACATGTGCACACACACACACACACACACACACACACACACACACACACACACACACATAGACACAGACAGACAGAGCTTCTAGGAAAGGGCTCATAGTACATCCCGTGTCCTCAGGTCCAGTTAGGCAGCCTTGTTAAAATAAGCAAACAGCTCGTCTCGCCCTGTTTGCAGTCTGGCTTTCTCTGGCACTAAATATTGGTGACAGGTGTCTTAAAGCAGGCGCAGCCGCACCTGGACTTCATTATCCAACCAGACACACACACACACACACACACACACACACAGACGGACACACAGTCAGACACAGCTACACATGTGAAGGCATTGTGCCAGCAGCGTGAGCGAGTGCACACACATACACGACGGCCACCGTGCACGTGGCTCACGCTTAAGCCTGGGCCACGTGCTCGTACAGGTATGCAAATGTCCCTGCATGAATGTACACACTCAGAAACACACTCCCAGCCTTTCTCTCACTCTCACCCTCACTGCGGCTGACGGACCATAACACACACAACATATCCATCGTCTGACTTTCAACCTAAAGCCTTTAATGGTGTCTGGAGGACAGGGACTGACGAGAGAGGACAGGGACAGACGAGAGGACGTGACTTCGGTTGCGTTGTTTCGCTGAGGAGTCATCACTTTGACAAACGTTCCTCAATTTACCACAATCAACCTCACTTTTCCAACCTCAGCGCCCTCATCAGTCCACAGTGTCTCCACAGGTCAGACATGGATGCAGATATGTCTCGTTCCAATTAGCCGTAATGTTCTCAATTCACCACGGTAGCTAAACTTTGATCAACCGCCCTTGTTTTGCCACAGCGCCCTCAGTGGGTCAGTTTTGAGTGTCGCCACTTTTTGGAAATATGAAACTTTTTCTGAAAATGTCCCCACTTCCTCCAAATGTCCTGTTTTTGCTACAGTAACAAAGAGCCTTTGGCAGTGTGGCTGAAAGTTCTACACTTGACGGCAGCGTCCACGCTTTGGACAGCCATCATCTTTGTGTCTTCGCTTTACCAGAACGTCCTCACTGTGTCTTCAGTCAATCTCCTTACCGCCCTGAAACAGTCTCACTTTGTCCTCGCTTTGCAAAGACCCTAGTTGTACGATCTCTTCCCTTTGCTGTGATGTCCCACACTTTGCCGAGATGACTTGACTTTAGACTCTGTACTCTAACTTTGAAAAGGCCCTTATTGTTGCACCGTCTGTCAGTGTCAGTGTCTCACACTTCAACACAACGTCCTTAATTATTCTACAGTATCTTCATTTTTTTCTAAAATGTCCACATTTCTCACTAAACACACTTTGGTCCTCACAGAGATAAAACAACCAAAACCTCTTTCAATTTCAAGAACACACACACACACACACACACACACACACACACAGTTGTCCTTTCCCCTCTTGCTCGTCCAAACAGGGTCTTCCTCCTTCCTCCTCCCCTCTGCTCTGGGCAGTTCCCTGAGGACAAAAGTAAACACCGTCCCCTCATACTCCCGGGCCTCCCCCCTTCCTCCTCACCCCTGTAATGTCCCCACCCCAAAAACCTCCCCGGGGCCCCTTGCCTCGCCGTCCTCTTGTTTTTGTAGCACTGGCAGCCTCAGCAGACAGACAGACAGATGGACTCAGTGAGGTTGAGCTGCAGCAGGACGGTCAGAGCGATACGTCAGGTCAAGTTTATTTTCTAACTCTGGATATCAGCGAGAACCCGAGACACCTGCAACATGAACATCCAACTGAACTGATGAGCCAGTTACTCAGTCGACGGAAAAGGAATCTGCAACTCTGATGATTTCAATATTAATTATTAAAATGATGAACAAACTTTACACATCGACGTTTCAGTGACGGCAGAAAAAATGACCTCGAAGTGATTCTGTGTCTCATTTAACAAATTAAAATAAACATATTTAATTTGATGAGAGATTCATTAATACGAAAACAACCACAGACACACACTCATATCTCTGCTAGATATATAGATATATATATCTATACATCTATATATCATGTATCGTGAGT
>NC_091096.1:960000-1080000 GCF_024713975.1 Paralichthys olivaceus | reverse complement strand
ACAGACAGACGGGAACTCCCCATTTCCCACAGTGCTCTGCTCCCCTGAGTCCTCTGCCTCCATCCTGACCTGGAACGTTCTCATTCATTTCTCCCAGTTTGCTCTGATACAGGGTTTTTTTTATGTTTTTATTAGAAAGCTGATATTCTCCGTTTTTTGCCAAAGTTCACGCTGCCGTGGTTGTTTTCACTGAACGATTAACTTCAATCAGATTCTATCAAATAATAATCAGACGTTAATTTGTGATTTGTAACCAGACCCCCCCCCCCCCCCCCCCCCCCCAACAACTTTATAATTTCAGTTTAGTTAAATATTGATTCTGTTTCATCATCTGTAGATCATGCGTCTGTTCTCCTCTTGTGCAACGTCTTCCCAGCTAATACTCATTCATCCAGAGAATTACTTATCTATGACCGTTTTATTTAGTGTTGCTGTTTTCTTGGATATCACTCGTGCACAATAAATTTCCTCAGCAAGCAAATTTTAAGCCTCTGGTACGAATCTTCAGCATTTCCCATCTGGCAACTCTGGTGCAGGAGAGCGTCACATGTTAGCGCTGCTGATAAAATCACAGGGAGAAACCCTACCAGCTTAAAGCTCCAGTAAAACATCCAGAAAGATTTATTGTTTTTGGTAGGAAGGTAGGATTGAGCATGAACTCAGCAGATCACACTTTCATTGTGCCCTTCATGCATCCAGTTCTTTACTGCCGGGGTGTTCACCTGTTTGTTCCATTTGTTCATGAGATGCACGTTCCACATTCATACAGACCGATAGACATTTGTGGAGTTGGTCGGTAGATCTCAGGTCTCGGGTTATTAAAAGGTCCAAAGGGTCAAAGCTACTCTGATAAACCAGTAGAACCACTGAGAGCTTCATGGAATAAACAATGAAACAATGAAATTATGTTTTTGTCGCTGGGGAAAATGAGAAACAGTCTGCTGATGCCTGTTTCGTTACTGAAACGTGTTGTTTCTGAAGCAGCTGGATAGAAAAACATATTCACATAATTTACACCAGTAGACAGATATAACTTTCTATGAGAAAATGTTCCTGCTCAATTATGACGCAGAGGCGTCTTCAGTTCTCTACCCAGTGACATCAGCGGTCTGGTTAACGACCCCGCGGAGGTTAAACAGGAGGGACTCCCCTCCACTCGGAACTGAAGAAGCCTCTTGGATGAGCTGAGACGTCCTCAAGTTGCATTTGGTTCAACTCTCCTCCGATGACATGAATGATAGAATGTTTTCTGGCAGCAGCGGTCAGCGGGAGAGTCTGCGGAGTGATAGGATTTCATAACCGAGACTCGGCTGAGATGTCAACTTTATGTCTGTGTGATAAAAAAAAAAAAAAAAAAAAAGGAACGAAAAGTCGCATCTTCAATTTCACACCTGTTTTTATTGTTGCACCTTGTCTTGTTTCTTTGACGTGTCCTGTTACTTACCAACCTACATGATAGCTTCAGAAAGTGAAGCCAGAACATCTCGATTGCCCCCTGGTGGCTGGTTCCTCATCGTTTGTCAAAGATGGTCTCTGATGGTTTCTGAGGCGAACCGTTCTCAGTGGCAGGTCGATGCTGGCCGACACAGGGACAGGCCTCGACACAGGGACAGGCCTCGACACAGGGACAGGCCTCGACACAGGGACAGGCCTCGACACAGGGACAGGCCTCGACAAAGGGACAGGCCTCGAAACAGGGACAGGCCTCGACACAGGGACAGGCCTCGACACAGGGACAGGCCTCGACACAGGGACAGGCCTCGACACAGCTGAGGACACAGCTGAGGGAAACCCTGACAGAAACGTGTAAAACCACGTTCTGCCTTCACTCGTCTTCCTTTCACCAAGTTTCATGGAAAACTGTGAAGTCGGGGGTGAAAACATAACTTCTCCTCAGAGGTGATAAACACAGAGGCAGGTAAAGAAGAAGAAATTGTTCAGAAGTAGTTTGGAAATTCAAATGGACGACACATTTGTTTGTGTGTGATGAGCAGATAAAGTTTTTCCCCCGTGATCTGATCCCGGGAACTTTTCCTTTAAGTGACGGCGACCTGGGAATCCTCCTTCTGCGAAACACACAGACGAAGCCAAAGACAGATGGAGGACAGCGATTCAGACAGAGGAATGAGACGAGGAGAGTGAATGATGAGAGGAGGACGAGCAGACGTCTGAGGACCACCGTGTCTGCCCACCATGTCGTCTTCCCCTCTTTTCCTCATCTGTCTGTCTCCCTCCTCCTCTCCCCACCGCTTTATTACGATTCCTCCTCTCCTCTCTTCATGTTTTTCTCTACCTTCTTCTGCTGTTATTTCTCACCCCTCCCGCTCTTCCTCTCCCTGTGTTTCTTTCTCTCTCTTCTCCTCTCTCTGTTTCTTCAGCTGTCTCTCTGCAGCTTTGCACTTGTTCTCTCTGTTATTCTCTTGTCTCTTCTCACTTGATCTCTCACTTCATTCTCCTCATGGATATTTAATCAGATTAAAACGGGACACATCATTTTACACAGATTTAACAGTCAATTATCTGAGGGCATTTTAATTTGACCATAACTATGGTTCCTGGTTGGATAAAGAATCCAGGTCCTGTAGCTTAGTTGCAAATGACACATTTATTCATCACAACATCGTCGCCTTCAAACCAAAGAAGCAGAAACACATCGACCAACATGCATCAGCCAGAATGTCTGGAGCTGAAACACAGACAGAAAGTATCGCAGGAGTTTGGGTGGAGAAATGTGAATTCTGCTGCCGTAGCTCTGGAACGTCTGAGACACATGGAGCTTCTCTTTCCTCTTCATCACTTCTTCTCTAGAGTGCTGCTGCTTCATCGTTTGTGGATCCAGGATCACAGGGTTGATCCTGGTGGTGGATCACAGACTGTGATCATGGACCACAGATCCTGATCCTGGACCATGATCACAACCAGACTTGTGGACACACAACATGTCTCCTCATCTTCATCAGTAACTCCTCAGTTCATGTGTCTGCTCCTTCATCTCTATCAGACATGTCCTCATGTACAAATACTTTAAACATGAAGTTTCTTCTAATGCAGTGAATCTGTTGTTGTGTTGATGTCTTCAGTTCATCAGCATCTATTGTCCTCGTGTCCTGGAGACGGATCCTCACATGTGACTCTGAGCTTCAGTTACTGCTCAGAAAGTGTCTCTGGTAGTTTGACTCTTGTTGAGTTAAGGACAGAGGACGTTGCTGCTTGTTGACATCGATGAGACAAACTGGATATGAGACAAACTGAGTATGAGACAAACTGAATATGAGACAAATCAAATGTGATTGATTGAATGTGTTTGTCCAAATGTGTTTAATACGAGTACTGTTTATTTATAAATGTATAAATAATATATTATATATATTTATATATATTGTTATTGTTTGTATACTATGATTTCCTGCCCTCTGATACTTCAACATTTCCCATCTGGCAGCACTGATCCGTCCCTCCCTCTCCTCTCCGTCTGCTGCCTACATTAGCCACCGCTCTGCTCCATTTCCAGATTTGTACGCTGATAGACAGAGTTCAGAGAGGCTGCAGGAGAAGAAACCCTGCCCACCAACAACAGCAGCAGTCCTGCCACCCTCCACACGGTAACACACAAAGTGAAAGAAAATGTGGTGCTCACAACACTCCCCCGGGTGTGTCTCTGTGTGTGTGTGTGTGTGTGTGTGTGTGTGTGTGTGTGCACATTAGCAGCGTGCCACACGAAGTCTGGAGTCATTAGGTGGTTTCACGCAGACAAAAGAGCAATTAAAGGAGTTATAAAACACAACCGCAAGAGAAAAAACATGGAAAGAGGAGAAGTTGCACATTTTAGACTTTTTCTAAAACGTGTGAAACAAAACAAACCTGAAAACAGAAAAATGAGAAAATTAAAGAACCTGAAGTTTAAACTGAGTCATTAGTTTTTTTTTTCTCTCTGAAGGAAACAAACACCAGAAACTAATTATATTAATAAAAAACACCAGCACGCGTGTAAGATCTCACACACACACACACACACACACACACACACACACACACACACACACACACACACATGACCCCAGGTTCAGGTATAAACACATCAGGGAAATTCTCTCATGTTGTTTTCAGAACTACGCTGAACTCCGCACATTCTCCTGACGTTTTCCGGGTTTGGAACGTGTGTGTGAGCATGTCAGAGTTTATCCTGGTTAAATATCTGGAAAATGTCCGAGTGAGTCGAACAGGAAGATTTCTGGAGAATTCACAGTGAGATAGTTTAAAAATCTCCCAGAGTTCAAGTCTGGAAACGGCTTCTCTCTGTTTCACAGACCTGTGTCGCCACACTGTCCGTCCCTTAGAATGACATCATGGCTTCTATACCTCGACAACTTCTTTCTAAGTATTTGTGCTCGTTGCATCAGTGACGTGAATTATCAGAGGAGGAGGAGTCACTGGAATTTAAGTTGGAACAAAGAACCACACGAACTTAAAGGTGAAACAACACTCTTCACTTCAAGTTCACATTTGTCCGAGTGACTCTTCAGCCGAGACCCAAGCTCCGCCCCCTAATTATTTGTGAAAAGGGTCCAGGGGTCAGGGGTCACCACTATTTATTACTGAATCAAAAGGAAGCCCAGTGTTTTTTCAGATGCGTCCAGGAAGTCCGCTCTGGATTCCCACACTAACCCGCCGAGTTTACACTGAGGGGTCCTGAGGTGAAAGTCACCCCGGGCCACGAACTCTCCTGGACGAGCAGAACGCAGGGTCCTCGACAGAAAAAGAAATCAAGACGTTAAAGTAGTGACACTAGAATCTGCAAACAGATTCCACTTTATGTTAAAATGTCCAGATAAACCTGATGAGTGGTGATGGATGGGAAAACATACATTACTGTAAATTCCGTCCATGCTTTCTCCCACTCTCACATGTTTCACACGGGCATCGACCCTTTGACCTCCTGACCACCAGGGTGAGCCGGGGGTCGGGGTCGGGCCATGTGAGGTCGTCGGACTCCCCCTGACAATAAGTGCGGTAATCAGATTACCTCAAATGATGCCTCACCCACAGGTGGGCCGGACACATGCACATTCTTCTCACAGAAAGTGACAAACCCCCCCTGCTGGAGACCAAAGGTCAGTGAGAGTGACCCTCGGAGCGTTCAGCTCCAGGAGCGTGAACGTCCTCACAATCTGACCGATGACGGATCATCAGAAAACAAGAATTACAGCGAGCTCGAACAGGTCACGTCTGCAGAGGAGCGCGGTCCGGCCGCCGCAGCTCGTCCGGAACAGTCCGGCCTGCGAGTTTGTTGTCAGCCTCGTCCCCGGCTGCTCGGGTTACCGAGGCACTCTGGGAATCTGAGGCGTGGGGTGAGACCCCTCTGCAATACTGCACCCTTTGTGTCGCTGCCTCGAGCCCCTGAGCAGGTGTAACAGCTGAGAGCAGAGCGGAGGAGGGCAACTGCTGCCGCACCACCGTCGTGGGATCAACTCATTCAGGCACATTCACGAGAGTCAAATATGGCTTCACGGGGACGAGGCAGATAACTGAGCCTTATATGGGACATTCCCTGATTTTACCACCTACATTTTATTACTGTCGAACTGACGACATCACATCTTTACTGTTTATATTCTTTTAAGTTATTAATTGTGTTTTCTACTTCGGATGGTTAAAACATCATGGCGGCTGATTAACGTCTCAGAACATGAATGGGATTCTGGGATTGATTAAACGTACGTTTGAGGAAGACGTTTGTGTAGAGAACCAAATATGTTGTGAGCCACTGAACAAATAGTTCAGAAAGGATTTGACTCGTTGCTCCGTGTGTGAATTGCTTTGAGGATAATAATCATGTAGACAGCCCTGCCCTTCCCCCGGAGCCCCTCCCATGGTCAAACAGCTGACGAGCGATGACACTGCACGTCCAAGCCCCTGAGGACAGCCTGGAGGGACATTTAAAGTTTAAAGGGCCCCACTGGACAGCTGGGTGTGTCCGTGCAGCGTGGGAGTGTGCACGAGTGCATGTGTGCTGTTTAATGAGTCCTGCAGCTCGGAGTGTCTCACACCGTGAGGACTGAGGGACCTGAGGACATTCACCGGCTCTTATCAAATCACTGCGTCTTCACAGCTCAAACTTCTTCTCCTTCATCAGATCTGAATCCTCAGGACGTTTTCTCCTCCAGCAGATTTCAGCGTTGTGTTTGTCGTTCCTCCACCATGGGAGCGTTCATCGCCAAGATGCTGCTGCCCACCGTCAGCAGCACGGTGTTCCTCCCTGCAGCCAGCGTCGCCGCCAAGAGGGGCTTCCACATGGAGGCCATGGTCTACTTCTTCACCATGTTCTTCACGGCGGTGAGAAAAAACGCTCCTGATCAGATGTGACGACTGAAAACTGATCATCTGATGTTTTCATGTTTGTTCTTGAAGCTGTTTAACAGAATCGAATCGATAAAGAAGCTTTAAAGTTGTGACTTAAAATCACTGATTAAATAACCTCCGTTCTTAGAGCTGGTGGAAACTCAGATCATTCAACAATCATTTTCTCTGTAGTTTGTAAATGAATATTCCTTTAAGATAAAGAACAGGAGAAGAAATGCGATAAAGAAAATATCTATATAACGTTAACGCTCCCAAACATTTCATCAACTTACAACTAAAATGTTCACATGAATTATTTACGTGGATAAATAGGCTGTTCACAGAATCCTCCATATTTACTTGACTATGCAAATACAACTTTTAGGTTATATATAAACGTGTTGATGAAATGTTTTATTTAACACCACTTCTCTGATCGTTCAGGGTTTTAACTCCATATCATCGTCTGCGTGTTTGTCTTGAACATGTGTGTGTTCCTGCAGATCTATCACGCGTGTGACGGACCAGGTCTCTCCATCCTGTGCTTCATGAGATACGACGTCCTGGAATACTTCAGTGTTTACGCCACGGCCCTCTCCATGTGGGTCACGCTGATAGGTACAGAGACTTTACTGTTCAGCACGACGCAGCACGATGAACGTCTCGTGTGTGTGTGTGTGTGTGTGTGTGTGTGTGTGTGTGTGTGTGAAGTTGCAGGAGAAGAAAATAAAAATTATTAATCAGAATTCGACAACTGCACGTCTCGAAGTTAAAAACAACCAGCTCCGCCTGCAGCAGTTGTCGACAACATGTGTTGTGTCACTGAGTCACTGCTCATGTGTTCAGATGTGCACACTGTTCTCTCGTATGACCGCACACACACACACACACACACACACACACACACACACACACACTCACACACTCACACTCACACACACACACACACACACACATTGAAACATTTGCTGCTCTAAGCCCGTGAGGTTTTCCAGCGATGGTCATGGAGGCCTGAGGCTCCGACAGCTGACGGCTCTGAACTCTCTCACTCTGTTCACACCCACTTTAAAATGCTTCTCTGATCCAGAGTGAATCCAGATCAGATTTTGATGTGATCACATGCACACCTGGTGTTAACATGTTTCCGCACTGAGATCTGATCTCTGTCCGGCTCCCGTCACTTCCTCCTCTTGTTCGGTCCAAATCAACAAACAACCGATTTAGACAGTAGAAGAAGAACAGAAGATAGTTTTTCTCTTCACTTCCTGTTTTCACCGACCAAAGCGCCTCTAACAACCCCTAGTGGCGGGCTGCAGTATAGGTCATGAACCCCACCTCCTCCATGTTAGCAGAACTGAAATTCAAAGTAGATGTTGAATAAATCTTTAAATAAATAAATTATTGTGGTTTCTGTTGTAATCGAACCTCATCTTAAAAACCTCGACTGTCACTAACGTACGTCTGCGTCTCCTGGTTCCAGCTCTGGGCGACTTTGACGAACCTCAGCGCTCCAGTATCACCATGTTCGGAGTGTTGACCATCGCCGTGAGGATCTACCAGGATCGCTGGGGCTACGGGATCTACTCCGGGCCCATCGGATCAGCCGTCTTCATCATCACCGTCAAATGGGTGAGTGGCAGCGATAACAGGTCGGGGTCATCTCGTCTTCCATCCTCGTACTCGTATCAGTCGCTCTCTTGAATTCTGCGTGTGTCTAACCGTGATGACGAGCCGAGTGTCTCTTGATGTTCCAGCTGCAGAAGATGAAGCAGCTGAGGGCCGTGTACCCGGAGAAGAAGGTGTACACGCAGCAGGTCGGGCCAGGCTGCTGCTTCGGCGCCCTCGCTCTGATGCTACGTTTCTACTTCGAGGTGACTTTCATCAAATTAAATCTTATCCAGACAGATGAATATCAGAGTCTATCAGATTATTTCTTGTTCTTCATGTTGTTACTGGATCCGTGACGTCTTCATCATAGATGTTTTGTCTTTCGTGCAGGAGTGGGACTACGCCTACGTCCACAGCTTCTACCATCTGTCTCTGGCCGTGTCCTTCGTCCTGCTGCTGCCGAAGAAGAACCGCTATGCAGGGACGGGACGAAACGCTGCCAAACTGAGCTGCTTCACTCTGTGCTGCTGCGTACGTTGCATTTATTACATCTAAACATGAGAGTGGGCGTGGTCGTATGAGAGGGGGGGCCCGCCTCAGGTCCTACGGTCCTTTCATTATAATCGAATCTTTTAATTTTCAAAACAAAGTAAAGACCTATCTTTTAGTCTGGCTTTTAATTTAACTTTAATTTCCTAATTCCGGCTTCAGTTTTTCTTTTAAAACCTTTTTTTTATCTCTGGTTTACTGTTTTTATCAGAACAAAAACTTTCTTTAACTTTGTGGGATAAAATGTGTTTTGACAAATTCACAGAGAATGTTCCAGAAAATCATGAATCCTAAAGATAAAAATCTGACATGTTCGGAGGACCGGTGTCCACCAGCGTGTGTGAGTTGGTGCAGCTTGAATGAATTTACGGGACAGTTGGTGAAGTTATGAGGTCGATTCCAGTTCAGTTTTTCTTTACCTTGTTTCCTCTTTGTAGATTTAGGAGATGAACTACAGTGTTTTGTTTCGGTGTGTGGAGGGTGGGAGGTTCTGTTCTATAGATGTTGTTGCTTCGGTTCTGTAAAGCACTTTGTGGAATCCTGATAACTAAAGTCTGACTGACAGATTTACAGCAGGCGAAGGTTAAAGGATTTAATCTGTAATAAAAGACTCATCCTGTCTCTCCCTGCAGTCCATGTCCCCGGGCACAGTCAAAGACAAGACGGACAAACCGAAGAAGAAGAAGTCTCGCTCCGTGTGGACGGTCCCCACGGAGAAGCTGTGGACACGAGGCTGCAGCACCCCCACCCTGCCTCTCTTCAGCCCCCCGCCCTCCACACCTGTCAAAGGCACCAGCATCAGCAAACTCAAAGAGATGAACGGCTGGAAGTGAAGCGAAGACTTCGAGCGCAGGAGGACTTCATCCCGAGGAGCGGGCGTGGACGACGCTGGGAAAATCACCAAATAACTGTCGGCCAAACGCTGATAAACTTGTACGTGGCTGGTAAATTAATCTACTTCAGCAGGAAACCAACCATCATGTGGACGTTCCTCTCGACTCCAAAAAATCCTTTTGGCCAGTAGAATATTTAAGGTCATCAGCGACTTCAGGAATCCAGCCGCCACCGTAGCCAGTCGGTGAGGAAACGTCACATCAGTGCCCTGATGTGGTCGTTAAATTTTAAGGGCACGAGCTAAAAGGCGAGTCGGGCCCTGGAGGCCCTGGAGACCCGATAAGAAGACAGCTGTGAGGAGGCAGCGCGCTACGATCGAACGCACACACAGCACGGACAGCGAGACGGTGGCTGAGACGAGCCAGTAAAACTGACTGGAAGATTTACGAGGAGAACAAACAGGCAGATGGTTTATCTCTCCAAGATATATAAATTATCTTTAGAAATGTTCCTCAGGGGACGGCCTTCGTCTGCTCGCCTCCGTCTGTCCACCCCTCCTCTCCGTCAGGAAAAGGAACCACGCGGTTCGGCTCGTTTGTGAGAGTTACAAGACTGTAAAGCACATTTTACCGTTTTTATACGTCCTCGCGGTGCTAAATGTGTCATGAGGAGCATCAGACGCTGGAGTGAGAGGAAGCAGCGGCCCAGACGCCGGTCTGCGACCAAACTGAAGCATCTTGACGTGTTTCTGGATCGACAGGTGGACTCGTCTGTCTGAGGCTCTAATGTTCAGACTGTGAAACGTCTCTGCTGTAAACCTTCATCACCGCGTTATTTACTGCAGGATGTTGTATATTCAGTATAATGTGTGTTGTTTTTTAGCAAATAAAATTAAATGTTGTGTTTCTGTTTTAACTGGTCTTCAGAGAGTTTGGGGGAATTTTACAGCCTCACTGATCTGAACCATTATCATTTCATGAACTTTGTAGAAACTGACCATTGACAAAAACCCCGACTGGCACATACTTCAAGGCCTCCTCAACTCTAATCCAATCCCAAACTGTCGGATCCTGTTCCACTCTCGCTTCAGGACGACGTGGAGTTGTGCGTCCGCGCACGTCACCTGCCCGAACACTACCCAAAGACTACAAACGTCTTGTGCGTATCTTAGACAAAACAGTCGCCGGCGAAACGTGAATGAACCTCCCTTCCACCAGGGAATGTTTTGAGTCGGGGCCAAGCCGCCAGCTCCTGTGCCCAGAGAAAGGTGTTTTTGTCTGGGCTCGGAGACCCAGCTGGCTGGGCCACCGGCACCTCCCTGCTGGCTGCACCTCGCGGCCCTGACAGGACGGTAACTCGAGCCTTTTATTGCACAAGTGTGAAACACTTCTCAGCTCCTTTACGACCGCTGTCTGTCCCGCACCGCTCTGCTGAGGGGCTGAGGCCCACACACATTCAGGACTGTGTTACTACACTTGTGAAGACTCGACCGGCCTCAAACACAGATCACAGAATGTCGAATTAAAACTGAATCTGACTTTTGACCCGGAATTCAAGTTCTGACCTTCACAGAGCTGCTGTGAGGACCAGAAAAATGTCCTCGGTGAAGAATCAGCTGACCAGGACGACACATGGTCCTCACGAGGACAGAATCACTCACTCACACACGTCTGAGGGCCTGAACCTGTCCTCCGCAGGTCCTATCAGAGACAGACATTGATAGTGTCAACACAATAAGCCTTGATTGACAGTCCACGTGGTCGTCTGCACCCACATTCCCCGGTGGCGCGGAATTTCATTGCGTATTGAAATATAATAAAGAAATACATTCTAGACTGGAAGGAGGTTTTCTCTTGTGTTCCACGTGTTGCGGTTCGTTCGAAAAGGTAAAAGAGAAAAAAACGCCGTGTCGGTTTTCATCAGAGTCAATTAAGCAGCGGAGTCCGTGGCGAGAAGCGACTGCGACAGACTCTGGTATGTTTGGCATGTTTGTGCTCTCGGATTCTCTCGATGGCGAGACAGCAGCGCCGGTGCCACAGGTCGTTTCTCCGAGGGCCAGCTGTTGCCACAGCTGTTGTTAATGCTGCGAGGTCAGCTGACTCCCAACACGGCCGAGTTCATCACATCTTCACTTCACGAGGCGAATATCACGGGTCAAAGTTCACCAGCGTGTGAGCGGGTTGTTCACCTCGAGCTTTACAGTAAAACTCACAATCACACCTTCTACACACAACACAACACCTTCTACACACAACACTTCACATCACTCACACAGTCGTCGGGGACAGTTCACTATGTTGCACACGACACTTCAGAATTCTGAGTAGAGGAGCAGTGACGAGCAGAGACTGACCTCTGACCTTCATTTTGTTCATTCAGCAGATGACACAAATCAAATCAGTCGATTTGAATCAGTTCGAAATGTTTCATGAGTGTTTATTGTTTTGTTGGAATATGATGATAAAAGAACTTTGGTCTTAGATGATGAAAGTCAAACACAGCGGAGCGTCCCCACGAACCCCACCAGTCTGAAGCTGTGTCTCTTACGCCCTCTACTGGACACAACACTGTGTTTTTAACATCAGTCATTCAAATTATTTACTTTTCACTTTTTTGTATGATGATGATGATGATGATGAGGTTTTTCCCATCAGCACTTGCAGGAGGCTCCTCACAGTTAACTCCTTCTCCTGTTGGTTCACACTCGACCTCCGTGCGTCTCCCTCTTCAGATGAGTCACCTGACTGAATCGCTGCGGCCTCATTGGTCAGAGTCGTCCGTCGGAGCGTCTCGCTGCGTCTGAATAAAGAAGCATGTTTATGTTTCCACTCAGCTGATGCTGCGCTGCTCGTTTGGTCACGTTAACATCATCTGTCACCGTCGTGTAGAAAGTGAATTTCTGACCTTTGTTGCTCAGAGACGGAGCCGCAGGCCTGGATGGCGTCTGTCAGCTGACCTCTGACCTCTTGTGCTGCAGGACTCGACAAAACATCGGAGACACTGCGTCCAGGGAACAGACTCATGAGCATCGGAGGCAGCTACACACACACACACACACACGTATGTTTATTTTTAAGATAAATGTGATTATTACCTTTGTTAGTGTGTTCGTTCACAGGATCACACAAAAGCTTATATTTTCATTTTATCGCTCAGTGAAGTTTTTCTTCATTGTCAGAAAATAATTCACGGAGCTCTGAAATCAATATTTAGAGAAGTGATATCTGTGAGTGTGTTTCATCAGGAGATTGTTTTGTATAAACACAATGTTCTCGTTGTGATCGTAACAATGTTCCTGTTATTTCTGAAATTAAAATTAGAGTTTTACTCTGATTGATTCAAACACCAGATGGAAAAGTTAAACTCTGGTTTAATTAAACTGAAGGAAACTTTTAGTCCATCAAACTCGTCTCGTGAAGACTCCTGACTGTGACGCGGTGCCGCTCTGACCTCCTCGTTGGTTGGATCCAGGATCAGTGAGCGGATGACGTCCTGTCGGGCCTCGTCCAGCCTCCGGAGCCTCCTGAAGGCCTTGGCTCTGCTCTCGTAGGACAGAGCGGCTGAGGGGTCGTACTGGACAGAGAGAGACAACACGTCCGCCGCCTCCTGGAAACGCCTGAAGAAGAACACAACACACAGATTCACAGATATCTGCTCACTGATCCTGGATCCAACCAACGAGGAGGTCAGAGCGGCACCGCACCTCGTCACAGTCAGATTCAGCATCTGTGTGTGTGTGTGTGTGTGTGTGTGTGTGTGTGTGTGTGTGTGATTCTCACCCGTCCTGGAAGTGGAGAGAGCCCAAAGTGTTGTGGAGGACAGCGAGGCGCAGCCGGAGAGCCGGGTCGCCCGGTCGCATCATTTCCTCGGCCTGCTGGTAGTCGGACAGAGCATAACACCACTCACCCTGTTTAAAGAAACAGTCTGACACACACACACACACACACACACAGTGATGTTGGTTTGTTAGCTGACATTTTGAGGCCTGTTTTTTTAAAGGGGGGGGGGGGGGGGGGTCTGACTCAGAGCTTAATGATTAAATCCAGTTGTTCGGTGCAGAGCAGTGAAGAAGTACAAACTGTGTTTACTGCGGTTGGAGAAATGTTGATCAGGATTTTCTGGTTTGTGTCCGGGTGATAGTTTCGGATCCACCCAGGTTTAATATTTACAGACGTCGTTATTTGAACAAAGACGTTTTACAGAAGTCTTACTCGAAGCAGAATCCAGCGTTTTCTGCCCTGAAGCAGCAAAAAATCTGATTCACTTAGTTTTTGATTAAATATGAAGCAACATGTTGAATCATTTTAAAAGCACTGATTCTGTTTGTTTTGGAGCAGAGGAGAACTCTGAGGAGGAGAACTCTGAGGAGGAGAACTCTGAGGAGGAGAACTCTGAGGAGGAGAACTCTGAGGAGCAGAACTCTGAGGAGGAGAACTCTGAGGAGGTTCTGCTGGTGGAACCCTCACCTCCTCGGTTGAGGTACAGTCCTGCCTCGTCCTTCTCCTCCTCGATGGCCTTGTTGAGGAGCAGAGCAGCTTCAGCGTACAGACCTCGGCTGAAACATTCAACCGCAAAGTCATTGTAGGTGAGAACCAGCTGAAACTCCGCCTCCGCTTCCAAAGAGCCGCTCTCGTCCTTCCTGTGTCCGACCTCCACCTGACCTCTGACCCCCTCCTCCTCCTCCTCGCTCAGCTCCACAGCCTGAACCAGATCCTCGATGGCGGCGGTGAAGTCTTTCAGACGTCGGTAGAGAATCCCTCTGATGATCATAACAAAGAAAAACATTTACCTGTTGGTTTCTAATAGAAACACGTAAGTGTCTCTGTTTCATGCATATAATCAACTTCTACACTACAATACTTCTTATAGTGTTCTTCTATGATTCTACGTCAGACTTTATATCTCAGCTGCTTCTTGTTTCCTGTTGGTGTTGCTCACCTGAACAGGTGGAGCCGTGCGTCCTGTGGACAGTTCTCCAGAGCGACGTTGATGCTGCAGAGGGCCTCAGGCAGCCGGCCGGTCACCGCTCGCTCCACGGCCTGAAGTCTGGCCCGTTCTCCAGCGTCCTGCAGCTGCAGCAGCAGAGCTGTGGCCTCCGGACACGTCGGGTTCAACGCCAGCGCAGACTTCACGTCCTGACGACACTGTGACGTCTGGACAGGAGTTCAGCTCATTTAAGATTCAGTGTGAGGAACTTTAACCAAATCTGACTGATTCTAAGATTCACTTTTGTTGTGTCTCTGCAGCTTTAACCTGCTGGAGTCGTCTGTGCAGTCGAGCTCTGAGGACGTAAAGGTCAGAGGTCGGACCGTCTGACGTCATCCAGTCGTTGACCAGCTTCAGACAGTTACCGTGACGACCTGCAGCTGCCAGACAGGCCAGACTGAAAATCACAAAGTCATCCACATTAATGTGGCACAGAAATAAAAAACATTCACTAAACTACCTAACTTCTATAAAACAATAATCATTCATCAATAACGATTTATAAATAACTGTGATGAAATATCTGTTCACAGTGTCATCAGTCCTGTCCAGTGTGAGACACAGCTGCTTTCACTTCAATCTAATAAACTCATATTAAATGTACTTATGAAGGTATTTCTGTTTCTACCACAGACTGTAAATAAAGATGGATGTGAAAACATCTAAATAGCCCCCTGGTGGCCGGCTGCAGAATAACTAGAAAGTTAAAGTACACGTTAAATAAATGTTTCCTGACAAACATCTGACATCATAGATCCACAGACAGTAGAAGAATGTTTTTGCTCGTTACCGTCTCGCAGCGAAGACTCTGCAGCCGGGCTTCAGCTCGGCAGCTCTGCTGAACGCCTCCAGAGCTTCTGGGAAAAGAGTTCGGTCGAACAGACACTGACCCTGAAGCAAACAGGAAACACAACGATCATCACGAGAAGAACGAAGCTGAACACGATGTTCGGCATTTTCACACCACAACTGTTTTAAATGAAACTTTTTGTTTGTGGGAATGTGTCGACGTGTTGTTGAGTTATTTTGTTCATAAACACACACAGGGGTAGAAACAGTGTCCTACGTCTGGGTAGCAGGGTGATAAACCCCAGCCAGAACTAAGGGGGCGCTGTGGAGACTCTTGCCTGGAGATAGTAGATGAGAGCCAAGCGGCGGCTGAAAGCTCCGGGCTCCAGGAGCTCGGCCTTTTTATAGCAGGCTGCTGCCGACTGGAAGTCACAGAGCTGCAGGTACGACTCCGCCTGAGCCACAAACATCTGAGTCTGAAAGACACAACTGAGGAGGTTTTAATCTATACAACACACGAACTGAAATCAAGACTGTGAATAAAGATGGACGACGTGACGGCTCCCAAAAGTGAAGCCAAAGTGTCTCCATTGCCCCCTGGTGTCTGGCTGCAGTATAGGTCAAAAAACCCTCCTCCTCCAACATTTATTTCTGCCCATCATCACCTGTGGAAACTCAGATTATTACACTTATTCAGGTGTAACTTTGTGTCAGCACCTGCTCCGGCTGCAGTGTGACGGCTTTAGAGAAGCAGATCACAGCTTTCTCATACTGACACGTCCTCATGGCCTCTTCTCCATTTGAGTAACTGCCAAGAAAAATACAAGTTTTATTAAACCCTCAAAACTGAGTGACTCTTCATTTACAGATATGTAGAAAACATATCTGAAACCATTTCAGGGAAAACTAAAGTCAGATACAAGCAGATGAAAATGTGTGTTTGTCAGATCTCAGTAATGGTCCTCACTGCTCTGCAGCTTTGTTCTGGATGATGAATCTCCCCTGCAGCTCGTTTCTCTGACGGAGTTTCTCTCTTGGAGCACGAAACATTTCACTGGAACCAAAAAGCAGCTCGAAGGTGTTTCCTGCTCTCTGCTGGAAATCAAACCACAGACCGTTTCCTCAGGGTTGTAAACTCACACAACAATTAGACCAACAAAACATGTTCCTCTGATATTTTATATAAACTCTGAGGAAAAGTGGTTTGTTCATTAGTTAGTAATGAAGTTAGTGAGGTTATAAGTTATGCACAATCATTTAAAAACATTCTGAAACGTTGTTTCCTGCTGTACAGACATCGGGTATTTTTGAAAAAAGAGATCAAATTAAGTGGCTGAAAATTAAAATGACAATGTTATTCTGTCATTTTCTATCCTAGCTGGTGTTAATATAAAATAATATATATAATATGATCAAACTTTCATAATAAAAACTGATTTAAACTCATTTAAAGTACAAACCACCAAAACCACTTCCTCTGGTTTGTGTTACCGTCTCATCTTTTCTCTCTTCAGGCTCCATCCTGTCGTTCAAATCGCTGATTGAAGCTGTTTTACTGACATTTTTCACTTCGTTGACATTTTTAGGTTTCTGCGTCATGTTGGTTAAATCTGGACGTCACCATGGAAACCACAGGCTTTTATTTTGAAAACAAAGAGTGGGATAGTTCCCTCACTTCTTTTCCGGTGTCGTTTGTTTCCGGACGTAATGAAATTTTATTTCTGGAAATGTTTTAGTTTACGACACAACACGGAAGTGTCGCCAACTCTGTACCTGATTCTCATTGTTTACAGATTTAAAACCCAGATTAAAAGATAAAAAACTTTATTCTATTCATTTTTAAAAAGCTGGAAACCTGCATTTCTGATAACTTGACGGTGACGCGTTACTCTGTTCCGATGGCTACCGGAAGTCTTTTACTTTGAAAAGAACAACCCCGGAAGTAGCACACCGGTTGATCAGCTGACTGAGTTGTTGACAAAGCAAAGTAACAGGAAGTAACAGGAAGTGAGGGTCCAGAGAAACAGCTCGGCTCTCAGGGGGCGGTCAGGCCGACATCAGCGCTCCACACACGGCTTCATGTAGTTCCATTCTCCGCGGCTCCTCCTCTTCCTCCAGCTGCTGCTGTTGTGGTTGTTGTTGTTGTTGTTGTTGTTGTGGTTGTTGTTGTTGTTGTTGTGGTTGTTGTTGTTGTGGTTGTTGGTGGGACTCGGTCTGACCTGAGGTTGATGGTTTGAAGACGGAACAGAAGCTGAAGTTTTCTGAATGGAGACTCGCAGTGAGCGGAGGAGGCTGCTGGAGGACGGCGGAGGAGAGGAGGACCCGACCGGACTCATGTCTGAGCAGGACGCTTACCTGAGGTCAGTTCACCTCACCACACTCAACGATACAGAGAGACAAAGATACAGAGAGACAGAGACACAAAGAGACAGAGACACAGAGAGACAGAGACATGTCTGAGCAGGACGCTTACCTGAGGTCAGTTCACCTCACCACACTCAACGATACAGAGAGACAAAGATACAGAGAGACAGAGACACAAAGAGACAGAGACACAGAGAGACAGAGACATGTCTGAGCAGGACGCTTACCTGAGGTCAGTTCACCTCACCACACTCAAAGATACAGAGAGACAGAGACACAGAGATACAGAGACACAGAGAGACAGAGACACAAAGAGACAGAGACACAGAGAGACAGAGACATGTCTGAGCAGGACGCTTACCTGAGGTCAGTTCACCTCACCACACTCAAAGACACAGAGAGACAAAGATACAGAGACACAGAGATACAGAGAGACAGAGATACAGAGACATGTCTGAGCAGGACGCTTACCTGAGGTCAGTTCACTTCACCACACTCAAAGAGACAAAGATACAAATTCACAAGAACACAGAGAGACTCAAAGATTCTCTAATGTGATCACTGAGCTTTTTATTAAATTGCCTTGTGGGGTTTTTACTTTTCTACTCTTTGCTGAGCACTTGGTCACTTTGTTAATGTTCTTTATAAATAAAGTTTGTTGTTATTGTTCTGTGTTTGCAGTAACTTTGTTAAAGTTCTTTATAAATAAAGTTTGTTGTGTGTCTCTGCAGTAAGGTGAAGAACAGGAACTTGTATCTGGCCACGTTCGTGTCCGTCCTGGGGCCGATGAGCTTCGGCTTCGTGCTGGGCTACAGTTCTCCGGCTCTTCCCGAGCTCATGCAGATCTCTGACCCGCGGCTGCGGCTCGACGACGTCCAGGCCAGCTGGTTCGGGGTATGACATCATGTGTTGATGATTCACTGAAGCTTTTTCTAGCGTTTTATCAGCAGAGTTACATCATCACCCACAGCCTCTGTTGTCATGGTAACACAAGTCCAGTGGAGGTTTGTGTCGATTGTTCCTGAAATATTAAAGTGATTATTCGAGGCAGATGAAGTTTTGCTCTTCGGACGTCTGGATCTTAAAGTAAACACAGGAACTTTCTTTCCTCTAGTTTGTTGCTGAGGTTTTTTTGTGGATGTTAAAGTTCTGCAAAGTTAAAAAGTCTGTGGTGAAGCTCCTCCCACAGAAAACACACTTCCTCTTTGTGATGTCACGCGCCCTGCAGCGACCTCAGTTCATTTAATAACTTTAAATATCAAAGTCGGTCGAACACAAATGTGAAAAGCACGTTGAACTCCAGAGGTCGTTTCCTGAGGTGTCGTGTGTTTCAGTCCATCGTGACGGTGGGAGCGGCGGTGGGCGGCCTGCTGGGCGGCTGGATGGTGGAGAAGATCGGCAGGAAGCTCAGCCTGATGTTCTGCTCGCTGCCCTTCGTCTTCGGCTTCACCATCATCATCGCGGCGCAGAACGTGTGGATGCTGTACCTCGGCAGAACGCTCACCGGCCTCGCCAGCGGAGTCACGTCGCTGGTCGTCCCGGTAAGAAGAATTGATTGTTGATGTTGAGACGTTGCTTCTGTCTCCAGACAATTGAATGCACTTTGAAAATTGAATTAAATGAAACTCAGCTGAGTTTACTTGTGTATCTGAGGTAGTTCTACCTCATATCTGAGTATTTTAAAACCTCTGTGAAGCAAAAAATCTTTGTTGTAGACAAACAACCTTCAACTGAAACACTGCGACAACTTTCTGATTGTCAGTGAATCAAATTAGTTTCTGTATCATGATGAATTTCAAACATTTGGTTTTTGAACATGAATCAAGAACTTAGTTCTGAGCTTCGAGTAATTTGAACATTTTCTCTTTTTTCTGATGTTTTATAATCCAAACAATTCGTCAGGAAACAAATCAATCTTCGTTAAAAAAGAATGAATCAGATAACGTTTCTCGTTCTGTCTTCTCCTCCTCTCACAGCTGTATATCTCTGAGATGGCACACGAGCGGGTCCGCGGCACGTTAGGCTCCTGTGTGCAGCTCATGGTGGTGCTCGGCATCATGGGAGTTTATCTGGCAGGTATGTACGCTCTGAAAACATTAGGCGTCTTTGTACTCTGTCATTTTATAACAGCTGACCGGTGATGGTTGATAGAAACAGATGTTTCTGAATGTTGCCTAACCAGGCGACATTACCTCCGCTGAAAGTTTCCACGTGTCCGGTGGTTTGTTTCTCAGATTTCCTCTAAACTTAGTGGAACGATGAGGTCACTTGATAACTCAGTACATTTTGATCTGTTTCACTTCTGACTGATTCCTCAGAGAAGAACTCGTGGATCCTGATGAATTCATTCAGAAGGTGTCTATGAGTCTGTGTGGTTTGCTGCAGCTTGACGGGATTTAAGGGACTTGGTCCTGGTGGAGGTTTGAACTCTGAGTGATCTGGAAATGAAAAGCTGTAAAACGATGCAACATTGAATTTTATAACATCCACCACCACGACAGCAGCTGCTCAAAACAGAGTTACAGAATCTGTCCTCTTATCTGTCTGTCTCTCACAATCTGTCCTCTTATCTGCGATGTGTGTCTGTCTCTCACAATCTGTCCTCTTATCTGCGATGTGTGTCTGTCTCTCACAATCTGTCTGAAATGTGTTGATTTACTCTGTGATGTTTGAAGAAGCTTCTCCTGACGAGACGAGCAGGAGCTGACTGTCATGTGACCCGATCGCCCTCAGATACGATCACATTCACTCCCTCTCTGTCCGACCTGTGTCACACAGCGGCTCCTCTCCCTAATCTCGTTAACTGCATGCCCATCGTGTTTGGTCACGTGACACTGGTGGTCTCATGACAGTCGTGGTGCTCCGACCACGCAGCGGGCGTGAGTGGACTCAGACTCAGTTTGAATCATGTTAAAGGTCTCTCTGAGGCTGTTGGAGCAAATGATGATTTAAAAGTAGGAAGTTAAACATTAAACTGTTTATGGTTAAATCAAGTTCAGAGATCAGATGAACCATTAAACTTGAGTCCTTGAGTTTCAAGTCGTATATATTTGGTTGTATTTGGAAGAAACAACTCTTTAATACACTGGACAAATATTTTCTTTTTATAGTTTTTAAAAGATTAATTTTATCTCGCGTCTCAAAGAAGAGAAGTCGATCACTATCTGGAATAACCTGACGCACAATCCAGCTGCTGTTCAGCACAGACCTCCACACTGTGGTCGTTGTGGCAGATTCAGTGGAACAATCAGATCAGGGGAAACGTATATTTTTAGAGGCAGCAGATGAAGATATTCGTGAGGAAACTTGGACGTGACAAAGCTCCTCTGTGTCCTGCATGAGGCGGCCGCCGACCAGTGGCAGCTCGTGGTCGTTCGTTAAAGCCGAGGGACGACCGCTCCTTAAATTCATGCTACTTAAATTATTTTAGTAGAACTCAGTAGAGCTCCGACGAGTCCCAACAAACCACATTTAAATTCAGACTTGTTATTTGCATCTGCACCAAATATACACAAACTCATAAATATTACAAGCACTTGGACAAAGTGAGCAGAGATCAGAGTTGGGGCTGCTGAGAGAAAGTGTGAGTAACGATGTCATATGAAACAGTGCACAGGCTAAAGGTCAGGATCCCATATGATCCCGTACTTCTGGATTTCAGAAGTAGACAGATGTCGTAACTTTCTGCTGATGAGCAGTAAATCAGAAGCAGCTTCAGCTCCGTGTGAACTTCTTCTGCAGGTCTCTTCCTGGATTGGCGCTGGCTGGCGATCTGCTGCTCCGTCCCCCCGACGCTGCTGATGGTCTGTATGTGCTTCATGCCTGAGACGCCTCGCTTCCTGCTGTCACAGGGGAAGAGGCGCGAGGCCGAGGAGGCTCTGCGCTTCCTGCGGGGGCCGGACGCCCCCGTGGAGTGGGAGTGCGCTCGCATCGAGAACGCCTGTGACGAGCGGGTGAGTCTGAGGATGAACTTTAAAGTACGGTGAGGATAGAACAGAGTGAGAGGTCACATCTGACCACGACAACACCGCTGGACGTAGACAGTTCAGGTCAAAGGTCAAACAGTCTGGTTCTGTCTGTGACAACTGTCTTGTTTGTCTCTCAGGGCTCGAGTTTCCAGATGTCCGACCTGAGGGACCCCGGCATCTACAAGCCGCTGATGATCGGCATCATGCTGATGATCTTTCAGCAGTTTACGGGGATCAACGCCATCATGTTCTACGCTCAGAACATATTTGAACAAGCTCATTTTAAGGTAAGAGGGTTTTTCAATTGTTCTTTATATTCACACGTTTACAAAAGAACTGGTTGATAAACTTTTTAGATTTCAGGTCTCAGTCTTTTTATAGAGATGATTACTCATTCAACTGATTGATAATAATAATAATGTATATTATAGACAATAATAAAGATGTGGATATGTTTCAGGAGAGCGACCTGGCGTCTGTGATCGTGGGTCTGATTCAGGTCGTCGTCACTGCGTTGGCGGCGCTGATCATGGACAAGGCTGGAAGGAAAGTCCTTCTCATCATTTCTGGTATTTTAAAGCTCAGTCGTTCTTTAACCTGATCTGATTTTAATTTAACACCGTGATCACAGATTGTTTTTGTTTGTCCTCTCGGGATAATCAAGGTGTTGCCATGGTGATCAGCACCACCGCGTTCGGAGTTTACTTCTACCTGATGTCCAAGCTTCACAATGGCCCCGCCTCGCTGAGCCTCCTTGGTGAGGAGCCCCACGCTGACCTGGCCTGGCTGGCCCTCGCCAGCATGGCCGTCTTCATCGCAGGTGAGAGCGCCGCTCACACGCAGCTGTGACGCATCAGCATCATGGAGAATGTCCTGTTCTCTTCATCCCTCTTCTTCATCCTCAATGTTTTATCTCAGGAATGTTAGAGTTGAAATAAATCTCGTGTCGTGTGTCTGTGACCATGAACCGGTCAGAGGGGGACATTTTAAATCTGCAGAGCTGATGAGCTCGGGATTTTTGTGTGTTGGCAGGTTTCGCTCTGGGCTGGGGTCCGATCCCGTGGCTCGTCATGTCGGAGATTTTCCCCGTCAAAGTGAGGGGGGTTGGCAGTGCCATCTGCGTCCTGACCAACTGGAGCATGGCGTTCGTCATCACCAAAACCTTCCAGGATATGATGGTGAGTCTCAACACCGCGGGGAACTCCGCTCTAGTTTTCATCTCGATCATGAGAAAGTCGACTCAACGTAACATGAGAACTTTTATTCTTACAAACAAAATGCAGAGTTAAAGGTAAATTCATTTGTATCGCACCTTTAAACAACAAAGTAATTCCAAACGCTTTACATTCGACATCAAAAAGATAAAAATATAAAGTTCTGTGGAAAAGCCTTTGAAACTAAATAAGAGTAAAAGAAAAGAGCAAATAGAATAAAAGTGATTCAAAGGTAGAATAAGTTCCATTAGTTGTGTTTCGGTCTCAGTCTGATCCGTCCTCGTCTCTGACCTCTTACAGAGTCTTCTCACCAGCGCTGGAACCTTCTGGTTGTTCGCCTCCATGTGCATCCTCAACGTCATCTTCACCATCGCCTTCATCCCCGAGACCAAGGGCAAGACGCTGGAGCAGATCGAAGCCTCGTTCAGAGGAACCTCAGGTCTGTGAGCTGAACCAGCAGCTGGATGGAAATCCTCAGCGTCCTAAGAACTTTCAGGATTTACTGATAAACACAGTTTGAATCTTTCACAAACGGCAACAATAGGTTTTTTAAAAATGGACTAAAACGCTTGAGTCAAAGCGAGCGGATAAAAGGCCTCGGGGGGGAAACTGTGACCTCTGAGTTGGAAGATGGTGCCGATACCCCTGCTACCTCCAAGAACATAACTCGACACTGCCCCCTGCAGGCCTCACCTCTTAATTGACACATGCAGGTTTAAATTCTCTGGTGTGTGGGACAGTCTGACATTTTTGATATATGCACTAAAATGTGTTGTAAAGCTGGAATTCATGAACACAGTCAAAGTTTAATGTGACACACGGGTCTCTGCTCTAAACTATTTAACTTTGAATGGTTTTTGTAAAAACAAAAGAGACCGAGTAACGGCATTACAGTTTAATGGATTCCAGAGTTTTTTATTGTGGGGAAAGAAACTAAAATGTTCATAGATGTTGTTTGTAATTTCTTCTCGGTTACTTTATATTCTCAGTCTGTTGAGGTTCCAGTTCTCATGTTTGATCTTAAAATTAAAAAATACCTTTTTATCCATTTTAAATTATGTTTTTAAAAATCTCATGCGATGCTAAAGCATCAGAGAACAGCAGGGACTTCTGAAGGACAGATGCGTCTTTGTGCAGGAACAAAATCAAACAGACTGAGTTGGCTGTTTACACTGTTGTTATGTAACTGTGTCATTTATTTCATCAGAGTGAAATTAAAAAAGATTATGTGATTATATCAAACACTATCAGCAATAGATTTAAAACTGTAGAGATAACATGGATGTGTTTTTTTAAGTGTTCTCTTGGGATAATCTTTTTAACTTTTATGATCTGAAAATTGATCATCCAACTTTTACAGTTTATATAATTCTTAATAATTATGTTTGTTCTGAGTTCGGTGAAGCTCTGAAGCAGAGACAATAAATAAAGTTCCTGTTGTGCTCGGTCTGAACAGGATCTAATGAAGCTCTTTGTGTGTCAGTGTCTCTACTGTGACTTTCTAAACGTGTGTGAAACTGAATCTTACCGTGAATTGAGTCTGTGAATAAAATCACTGTGGTTTGTGGAACATGTTGATTCGAGGATTTTCAGCTTTAATCGTATTTTAAATCACAGCCTCTACTCGTTAAATGTCAAAATGTGATGGACGAAGCAGGAAGACGTTCAAATAAACTGGTCAACAAAATAAACGTTCATTATTATTAGTCATTTAACTCTGGAGTAACGATGCACTGATCTTAAATCCATATATTTACAATGTGAGTCGTATACAACATTATATATTTCTCAATAACTTCAGGTTTTGTGGGTCCACTGTGCAGTAAAAGTCTTTATTCTTTAATTCTTGTCATTATCTAAACTAAAAAATGAACTGTGCTTATAATTTTGAGAAACGCTGCACCGATTTATTTTTATTCCTGATCATTTATTTTTTATTATATTAGGTATTAATTATTTCCTGAATTACAATTTGTGCCACAGCCTCGTGTTAATCTAGATTTGGGGATTTTTAGGAGGAAGTGTCTATCCATCTTTTTTCTTTGAAAGTCTGCACCCAATCTGTTTTAGTGAGATGATTCTATTTGATATGATTTTCTGTCAGTTGTGATTTGGAGCAGCTCAGAGCTGCAGGGGAGTAAATGGAACCTGTGTTGTGCCTCAGTTTGATGATTTACGCTCATTTAAGTTTGTATTCTTTATTTACTGCACTTCTCGCGGACATGTCTCAGGGCTGGAGGGTTTTCTGGATTCTCGGATTCTCACATTAAATCAAATTAAATTAAAAACATTAAAAACACTTGATACTTTTCTGTGAAGTTTGAATTCTGAGTTTCCGCATAACAGGTTATAAGCCTTTTCAAAATAAAACCCCTGTCTGATAAATCTCGTGGCAAAGTCGCTGATACACGTTGTTCTTGTATTTAGTTGATTTCACTAAAGAAAGTTAAAAACATGTGATCAGTAAAAAGATGTGTTTGAGTTTCGTTTTCATATCTAATCCTTTAGAGCCGGAACCCGGCGGGATTATTGTGACAGCTGCGCCACACGCGTTTCCGGTGCGCGGTCAAAAGCAGCGGAAACGCTTCCTGAGCTGCCCCCGGTGTCACCTCGCTCTCGGTCCGGGTTCGCCTCCGGTGCGCCGCCGTTGCTCGGGCTCGGAGTCTCGGGGATGATGATGCTGCTGCCGCTGCCGCCGCGGAGGTGATGGAGCTCGGGCACACACGCGGACAAGTGTCGGACACAGTTTGAGACGAAGAGCCGGAGGTCAGAGTCCCGCTCTCCGCCCGGTGCCGCCCGCTGGACGGGCTCTATCTGGAGCTCAGGCCGGAGGACGGTAAAGAAAGTCGGTGACCATGAAGCTGCTGAAGCCGAGCTGGGTGAGCCACAACGGTGAGGACCCGCCGGACCAACTTGGGCTTTTGTTGTCGGGAGGGGCTGGATCCAGGAGGCTCGGTGGCGGAGCTCCACTCCACTTCGACTCGTTTGTGTCTTTTAAACCGGATTAAAGTCAACAAGTATAAAACGCACCCGGTGTGTTTGTCCCCGCAGCCCCTCTGCCATCTTAATGTTTGCTAACCGCAGCTAGCTGGTTAGCCTGTTAGCTCGTCCCGGCTAGCTCGGATGCCCCGTTAGCTTAACTTGCTGAAAGCCCCAAGTTGTTGTGACTCCATCTTAAACTTCGACTCCTCCACGAAGCCGTTTGGTTTTAGTCTCAGCTCTTCGGGTTCACGTGGAGACACTGACCCGCTGCGGGTGAATCCTGGGAGCTGTCAGTCGGTAAAGTTCTCCGGGAGAGGAGTTCAGGTTCAGGGGGAAGCTAACGAGGTCTCACATGGAAGAATCCAGCTGCTTATAAAGAATCTATGTTTTTAAAGTGTTCAGTTCATCTACATTTAAACCTCCAGTAACTAAAAAACCTTCCCAGAGAATCTGGAATACAAACAACCAGCAGGTTAACGGAATAACGATGATAATTATCATAAGTTTATTTCTTATATCAAACATCTCGTATCTCACAATAACAATAAAGTCACGTAATAAGGAAACGATATTCACACAAGTGAAGTACAAATAATAAAACCCAGTAAAATGTTGTAGTGAACATGTTTCGTTGATAAATTCACTCATAACTGACATATTTATCAGATAACGTGATAATAATGATGATTTGAAAGTCTGTGTTGTTGATACTGACTCGTCTCACACGTGTTTCACAGGCAAACCCATATTTTCAGTTGACATTCACCCTGATGGCACAAAATTTGCGACCGGTGGACAAGGTAAGAGAAATGCTTCACTGGTTTACTGACACTTTTTAAAGCTGGCACTGGATGTTCATCATTATCTGTCATCCTGTGGCCTCAGGTCAGAGATTTATTTAAATGCCCTCCTCCTCCTGTGAGAGGTTTTCAGATAAATCTCCTGAACCTGCAGAAGTGTTTTGGGTGGAGGTCTTATCCTCCGCCTCATGAAACACAAAGTCAGCAGTGTGTGTGTGTGTGTGTGTGTGTGTGTGTGTGTGGGTTTTGTGTGTGTGTGTGTGGGTTTGTTGTTTTTTCTAAATGTTGGTTTTGTTTTCAGGGGAAGATTCTGGGAAGGTGATGATCTGGAACATGGCGCCGGTCCTCAAAGAGGAGGACGAGAAGAATGAAAATATTCCCAAAATGCTTTGCCAGATGGACAATCACCTAGGTAACCTGCGTTATCTGTAATAGCTGTAGTTGATTCCGATCGTCCTGTTGAGCGTAGAAATGTTTGGTGAGCTGTGATACTTGTTGATTGATCCACCACATGTCTCCAGGTAGTTCTGCAAGTCTTCTCTCTGATTTCTTTGGGTTTATTGAGTAAAATACTATTGTGCTGTTCAGAAATGTCTTGTCTTGTAAAGGACGTGTTCTGACGTCAAACTATGGAAGTTAACACGAGTGTGTGTCTCTGCAGCGTGTGTGAACTGTGTGCGCTGGTCCAACAATGGACTGTACCTGGCATCAGGAGGAGACGACAAGCTGGTCATGGTGTGGAGGAGAGCTGCGTACGTTCAAACACACACTGATCAAAAAACGTTTCAGTTGTTTTTATATGGAAGTAGGGATGTAACGATACACACACACACACACACACACACACCTATATACTTAAGTGCAAAGTATCGGTTCTTGTCCCTGAAGAGTCAGAGCTGCACGTTTGTGTTGACTGTGTATGTGTGTGTGTGTGTCTGCAGATACATCGGTCCGAGCACAGTGTTCGGGTCGAGCAGTAAACTGGCCAACGTGGAGCAGTGGAGGTGTGTCACCATCCTGAGGAATCACACCGGAGGTACGACAACAATAAACAATTCCGATTGTACAGACACTATGCTTCCACAGATTAAACAATGTCCAGGTGATTTACTGTAACACACATAAAACACGTGTGGACACATCACAAACTTGTGTCTTGTAACATTTTGACTTGTGACTTTTCTGTAGACTCACACAGTGATGTCTGTGTGTGTGTGTCTGTGTGTGTGTGTGTTATTTGTAGATGTGATGGACGTGGCGTGGTCTCCTCATGACGTGTGGCTGGCCTCCTGCAGCGTCGACAACACCATCGTCATCTGGAACGCTCGTAAATTCCCAGGTAGGAGACTCTGGTCTGAAATTAGAGCTGCAGCGTCACATCTACAACATAACGCTCGACCGGTTAAATGGAGCCGCGGATCGATCAGAACTGTGTTTTTAAACACGTCGTTAATAGAAAATAATGTTATTTAAAAACTGATGTAGTTTCTATGTATTTTCTTTTTATTAATCTGTTCTTTTTGTTTAATCACTATGTTGCTTGTCATTAGCAGGATTTATTTCTTGCAATCTCATCATCCGTGTCCCTCTGTGTCTTTGTGTCTCCAGAGATGGTGACATGTCTGCGAGGACACACTGGGCTGGTTAAGGGCCTGACGTGGGACCCAGTGGGGAAATACATCGCCTCCCAGGCCGACGACCACAGCCTGAAGGTATGGAGGACGGTGGACTGGCAGATGGAGGCTAACATCACCAAACCCTTCAGTGAGGTACGGAAACACACGTTTTCACTTTGTGGAAACGTTCGTGCTCATCGTGTGTTTTCACTCATTTCTTCAGGTTGATCTGTAGATTCTGTCCTGTTACATGCACAGTGTCACACTCTTCTCTCTCTGTCTGTGTCTCAGTGCGGTGGGACGACCCACGTCTTGCGTCTGTCCTGGTCTCCGGATGGTCAGTATCTGGTGTCGGCTCACGCCATGAACAACTCTGGCCCCACGGCCCAGATCGTGGAAAGGGACGGCTGGAAGACCAACATGGACTTCGTGGGACACCGTAAAGCAGTCACCGTGGTGGTGAGGGAGTTTTACCCTCGTGTTCATACATTGAAGATTTTCTTCCTCAGATCTTCTCCACGTTCTGACGTTTCTGTTTCTTCTCTGCAGAAATTCAACCCAAAGATCTTTAAGAAGAAACAGAAGAACGGCAGCTCCCCGAAACCCAGCTGTCCGTACTGCTGCTGCGCTGTCGGCAGCAAAGACAGATCGCTCTCAGTCTGGGTCAGTTTTTAAAGTTTACCTCATGGTTGAAGATTTCAGGCCTCACTTTTGTCTTTGGTGATGATTTTAATCTGCTCAGACAAACAGAGATGATCCATCTCAGTAAAAATATAAACTTATAAAATAAGTATAACCCTCCATATTCAAATGGACGAATGTAATATTCAAGTTCAGATGAATCATTGAGCAGCTCACACTCGACTTCAGTGTACTGACGTCTTCCCTCTCTCCAGCTGACCTCACTGAAGCGTCCCCTGGTGGTCATTCACGATCTCTTCGATAAATCGATTATGGACATTTCCTGGTGAGTTACGTCAACTACACATACACGAGAATCTGTGTCTGGTTCACTTGTCCTCAGACGTAATACTGTAACGACACCACTCACCCAGAAACAGGACATTTTAAAAACTAAAGATTTTTCTTGAGTAAAAGTCAATTTGTGTGTGTCAGGACTCTGACGGGTCTGGGGATGTTGGTGTGTTCCATGGACGGAACTGTGGCCTACTTGGACTTCTCATTGGATGAACTGGGAGACCCACTGAGCGAGGAGGAGAAGGTGAGACACACGTGATGAACTCACATCAGACACCAACACATTGAATGATTAAATACACAAAATCAACTGTCACAGACGGAGAAGAGATTTTCAGCCACAGAAGCTTCGATAGAAAACTGAAACATAAACTTTACTTTGTGAGCACAGGGGAAACTACTACTCCCATGAAGCTACACTTGTGTCTATTGTTCTATCAAGTACCAAAAGAACCCAAATCAAAGTTGTCCTCTCTCTTCCTCTGACGTACAGAACAGCATTCACCAGAACATCTACGGGAAGAGTCTGGCTATAACCAGCACTGAGGCTCAGCTCTCCACCACCATCATCGAGAACCCCGAGATGCTCAAATACCAGCAGGAGCGACAGAACTCGGCCCAGGCCAACGCAGGACTGGGCAGCGCTGGGCCCGAATCCTCCGCCCCCAAACTCAACAGCGTGATGAACGGAGAGTCTCTGGAGGACATCAGGAAGGTGGGAGACTGAAATTAATTATCTTCAAAGGGTCAAAGTCAGAAGTCTGAGGCATTTGATAATGAATCATGATGAACTCATTATAGATTCAAGAATTTTTATCCATTAAAATATTTATTTTACTGACTGAGTCTCAGTTTCACACACTGGAATAAATTAGAGTTATAGAACTTTAACATAACAAGAAAAGAGGATATTGAGAAACATAACTAAACGTCATGTGTTTGTTCATGTTTCATCTGATCTGTACGACAGTACTCCACACTACTACAGTACTCCACTGTACTACAGTACTCCACAGTACTACAGTACTCCACTGTACTACAGTACTCCACAGTACTACAGTACTCCACACTAGATCAATGCTGTCTCTACTTCCTGTGATTGGTCCAAAAGTGAACCAAACCAGGTGTGAAAGAACCTTCAGATATTAGGACAGTAGATGCAGAGAATAGCTGCAGAACCACCAACATCAGAATTGGCACATGTTCAGATATTCATGGTTTTATAATTTGAAAAACTTTTTCTGATATTTTTGGATCTTGAATTTCTCGGATGTGTCATTTTGTGCAGAACCTTCTGAAGAAACAAGTGGAGACAAGAACCGCAGACGGCAGAAGACGGATCACGCCACTGTGCATCGCTCAGCTGGACACAGGGTGAGACGACATGAAACCCCGTCTGACTCTTTAACGTCGTGGTCAGAACTGATCACCTTCATTCACAGGACCACGGAGCAGTTCATCACTGTCCATCTCTCTCTGCAGGGATTTTTCACCGGCTCTGTTCAACAGCGTTCCCATCCTGCCCTCGGGCTCCTCCATGTCCAATCATCTCACCCCTCAGCTCAGCTCTGACTCCAGCCCAGGACAGGCCTCCTGTCTGGGGCTGAGGCCCGGCAATGACCCAATGCTCACCTCCCCTGCAGTGAGCGGGGCCAAGGGCCTGGAGGACAATAAAGATGGGTAGGCAGACAACTTCAGTGTGATTTTCTGTTCTCGTCATTTTTCATGAATATCGTTCTTGATTTCCTTGTCAACTTCCTTCTCTTCATCTTGTTCCAGTGTGAAATCCACTCTGCTGCTCACTTCTGCCTCCAAGATTGAGCCCATGAAAGCTTTGGACTCCAGGTTCACAGAGAGGTCAAAGGCCACGCCGGGGGTCACGGCCGTCATCACCTCCATCTCTGGACTAGTGCCTCTAGACAGGTCTCAGTTCAAGTGAAGTACATTTAAAATGTCATCAATGTGAGGTAGCAGAACTTTGAAAAGAGAAAAACCTGTTTTCAAAACAAACTGAGACTTTTCTGTTTGTCCATCAGGCCCAAAGACAGTATCTCTGTCCTGAAAGACGTAAAAGCCAAAGAAGAAACCAGCAGCGACAGCGAGGACAAGATGGCCGCCATCAACAAAAACCTGTCGTTCAGCAAGAGGAAGCCGGAGCTGCTGATGGACGCAGCAGAGGTGGTGGAGAAGAGGAAGAAGGGACGGCCCAGGAAAGACAAGATAGCCGCTCCCATTGCCCAACCCTTCACTCAGGTAGAGACGGGTGGTCCGGTAAATTATCGAAGAACAAAAGATCCATTTGGTTCCTTTGAAAAACATTAAAGTGAGAATGTGTGTAGCTTGTGGAGATTTTATTACGTTAATAAAAATAATTTTTAAGAACAACTGTAAATTGAGTAGAAAGTTGTATTTAAAAGTCTCGTTCAAGTTTTAGGTGGAAGGTGCTCTGGGAATAGATGCGTGGCGCTCCAGAGAACGATAACGAGTGTGTCGTGCTTCCTCTTCCTGTCAGGTGACTCCTCCAGCAGAGCGGGAGCCGACCAGAGTGACGGCTGCTCCAGCTCCTGTCGCTGTTCTCAGACTCCCGACACCAAAAACACAGAAATCCTTCAGTCTGCAGGTAAAACACCGTCTGATCCCGTCTCGTTATCGGTGGATTCAGTATTTGTGTCCCACCGGAAGAACTTATTTTATTTCTAGAACCACTTTATGTTCAGTTGGCTGCAGGATATCGAACTTTCAGAAATGAAGCCATGCATATTTTAGAATTTTTAGTTTGGTCCATCTGCTAACAATGTAGGTGGTACAGTCATTGATGGAAAGTGTGTGTTTGTGTGAAGGTGAGCATGGAGCCGTCGGTGTTCCTGGAGGTGGAGAACGAGGTGTCGGTGGTGGCGGGTTCGAAGCTCAGTCAGCTGCGATGCTCCAGAGACGGACGAGAGTGGAACACGCTGCTGCCCAGCTCAGTGGTCACCGCTGCAGGAAGCAGGTTCGAGGCTCCGCTCAGACGTCAAGCAGATGATGAGTCTTCAGTCGATTCACTTCTTCTGTTCATCAACAACACAGAATCATTTTTTCCCTGCTCTTCCTCCTCAGTGACGTCCTTGCCGTCGCCTGCGAGGACAGGATGTTGTCTGTGTTCTCGTCCTGCGGTCGACGGCTGCTTCCTGCCATCCAGCTGGGCACACCTGTGTCCGCTCTGCACTGTGCGGCCCACTTCGTCATGGCTCTGACGGCTGGAGCGACACTCTCCGTCTGGTCAGTGCTCGTCCACGTTGATAGTGTATTTATTCAGGATGTGTTACGGGTGGTTGGTCTTTTAAACCGGTTTCACTTTATTTATCTGTTTGTCTTTGCAGGGACGTTCAGAAACAGAAGGCTCTGGTGAAGAACGAGTCTCTGCGGAACATTTTATCTGGTGAGACACGTCCAGGAACAGTTTGTATCATTGTAGGAAATACACTTAGAAACACGAGAACAAGAACAACAGGTTTTATTGAGGTGTTCATTTAAAATGGGTTCTTTCTGTCTTTCTTCATTATTTAAATGTTTGAGATGTTTGACGGATTCATTTATCACAATAATCCTGAGTGAGTCTGCAGAGTCCAGTCGTGTTCTTTGTCACTAAAAACGTCTTGTTTGCAGGTGTTGACATCACCGTGTCTCAGTCTCTGCTGACTCAGCAGGGGGTCCCCGTCATCGGACTCTCCAACGGGAAGTCGTACTGCTTCAGCTCCTCGCTCGAGACTTGGTGAGACGCCGAATGCTGCGCTGGTTTTGTTCTCGCGTTTGTTTGAGCGTCACACGTATGCAGCTGTTGTGAATTATGGACAGAAGCTCCTGAAATTTGGAAATGATAGTTTTTTGCCTTAAAGGTTCAGTGTATAGGATTTAGTGACATCTAGTGGTGAAGTGTCTCTAAAAGAAAGAGTAGAAATAAAATACAAACAAGGCACATGGAGCCAAATCATCTACTACAAGTAATACTGTGTTTTTATATTTGTAGATGTATACATTGAAATGTGTTTTTGTTTTTTATAGTTAATAACCTGTTCTCTGTCTCGCTCAGGACTCTGATAGCAGATAAAGGAGACTCGCTGGTTCAGTGTGCAGACTTCAGGAGCTGCCTACCTACCCATGATGCACCTGTGTCCTCTGGGCCACTGGCTGTGATGCAGGGACGCAACCTCAAGTACGACAGATTTTAGTCAGACTCTCAAACTCAACGTGTCCTCGATTATAAGAGCATGTTTCACACTGAGGCAGCAGAGGATTTAAACCGTGTCTTCATGTCAGTGATGATGATGATGAGAAACTCTCTGGTCCCTGCAGTGCTGGTCGTCTGGCGTCCCGGCTCTCCTCCACTCCTCACCACCTCCAGCAGAGCATGACGCTGGCCTTCCTAGAGAATCAGCTGGCGTCGGCTCTGGCCCTGCAGTCGGCGCAGGAGTATCGATACTGGCTACTCATCTACGCCCGATTCCTCGTCAACGAAGGTTCTGAACCATTTCTGTCTCATCACTTACTACTTTGATGAACGTAATACTGAAGTGTGAAGAGATCAACGCCTCCTCTGACAGTTTGTGTGTCTCCTCCCCCCAGGCTCAGAGTATCGTCTCAGAGAACTCTGTAAGGAGCTGCTGGGTCCCGTCCACAAATCTGCTGCCACGTCCTGGGAGCCCACGACTCTGGTACGTTAGCGACGCCCTGCTGCTCATCGGTTAACACGTTACGACCTGAGGGGCTGGAAAAAACTCTGAAACCTTCTGTCCGAGGTTTGCTGAAGATCCGACCGACGTTTACAAAAACTTTAACGTCTTAACGTAAATAAACCTCATGAAGGTTTGCTCTGTGAGAACGTCCTCTGGGTCCGAACCTTCTTCATAGTTATTCTCATCAGTGAAACTCTGCTGTCATATCGACTTCGCTCCGTCATTGTCTGAAACTCTTTGAAACTCAGACTAAGAGCATTTCGCCTCCATGAGTGTTTCAGGGAGAAGCAGACATCGCTCTCGGTCTTAACGTTATCTTGTCCTCTGTGTTTTCAGGGTCTGCGTAAGCGGGAGTTGCTGCGGGAGGTTTTACCCGTCATCGGAGAAAACCTGCGATTCCAGAGACTGTTCACGGAGTACCAGGACCAGCTGGAGCTGCTGCGCAACAAATAACACTCACACTGACTCACACACTCGGACTCGTCGTGGAAGTAGTTTGTTTGTCTCGGCTCGGGTAAACTCTGACTGTTTCATCAACTTGGGAAGCTTGAAACGCTGTTGAGGCTGAGGCCAGTCACAGCTTTTTACTCACTGGGACGTTTCAGTGCCGTCGCTCACTGGGGACAAATGGGTGCTTCTTCTTCTTCTTCGTTTTTTTTTTTTTCTTCTTATCACATTTGTTCACTAACGTCTTTTGTCTGTTTTCTGACCTATGCACCTCCCTCCTGCTAATCATGAACCTTCGGAGAGAAACGCAGAGACAGAAAAGGTCCTGTCGTCTTGAGCTGAGACGCTCGTGGAAGACGAATGTGAGTCAGAGTGGAGGTAGAGGAGCAATATGCTTGTCCCAAAGTGATGCCTTCAAGTGTCGACGTGAACACACACCAGTTTCTGCCGGGTGGAGAACACACAGCACAGAGGCTGACGTCGCTGAATCTGTGACGGTTTCCTGGCTGCCTTCAAAAGTGACGGACGGAACGCCACAGCGAGAAACTTAACTCCACACCCCCACCGCACTGACGGACAGGATGGATCTCTGGGAAATGGAGTCAGAAAGGGATCTCAGATGTTAAAGTGATTTCACTTTGCTACTGATTCAAATCAATAAAAACGACCGTGTAGATGTTAGAAATCGAACCCAACTGATTTCACGTTTGGTTTAACATGAACATTAATCAGAGTCCGGCTCCGCCCACACTGACACGTTTAACTTTTTTTTTAAAGTCTTTGGCATGGTTGCCGTGGTTACGCCTGGTGAGAGTTCTCCAGCCTCTGAACCAGAGACTTGTGTAAACTGGTTTTAGTTTGAAAACTCTGGGGTTGTGTTTTAATCTGGACCAACAGAAACTGAGACTTCAGTAAACGACGTTCTCTTCCTGATTGGTTCTCATCAGTCACATGACTCCAGCGGCGAAGACAAAGCGCCGCTAACACTTCCACCTCGTCGTCGCTCAGAGAACAGAAATCCCTGCTCTGACTTTTCACCACCGCTGTTCTTTTCTGTAACTAAGCCACGAACTGCAGAGGAGACAATCTACTTCCTGTTTACATCACATGGTCACAAGTGTTGAAAGGACAACGTTTTGTTGTGGACGGAGACCAAATAGTAAAAAAAAAAAAAAAAAAGAAGCTGGACGCCTTTTTTTATTGAAAGACATTTTAAAGTCACGTCACGGCTCAAAAATCAAAAACATCCGACGTTTTGTTAACCGAGGATTTAACAGTGAATGAGCTCAGTCACATTTTGTTGTGATGGATAAATAAAGTTATTAATCTTTATTAAGGACATTTCACATCATATTTTCCGTCCTGTCTCGTCCTGCAGGTGTTTATCTGAACTGAAATGTTTTCTGAAACAAACAAGTCAACAGATTTTATTTGAACCACTTTGCATCAGAAACATTCACGTGTCAGAATCCTCTCCTGCGTGTTCCCGTTAAACTCCGTCACCGTCAAACACTATAAATTCTGCTTGTTTACTCTGAATCAGTGTTCGAGCGTTTAGATCGTAGCGTCGTCTTATTCCTGAGATCATGTGAGCATCAGAGAACCAGTGGAGAAATGTTATATGGATTATTTGGATGCGTCTCTTCTGTAAATAAGCTCGAGTTAGAAACGCAGCCGACACTTTTACAGGCTGATTCTTTTCTTTCTTTTTTTTGTTTCACTTTGTATCGTGTGCCGGTAAAAACCACTGAAAATCAGATTTTCAGGACTTAAGGGGGAAAAGTTGTTTATTTTTGTCTCACATCCATTAACTTGACATTTTAACAGGTTTCAAACTTCACTTGAAGAATTTAAGTTCTTGTGTTTGTCTGCAGCAGCTCTGTGTGTGTGTGTTTGTGTGAATCCCCTCTGTACAGCATTTCTTCTTCTTTCTTTTTTTCTGTTTGTCATTTTTAAATGTTTGTACGAGGCAAATTTCTTTTGTTTCCATTTTCTATAAGAAAAGAAAAAGCGGATCTTTTTTGCTTTTGATGAAAGAAACTTAAAATTAAACAAATGAGGAACATTTGGGCTTTTGGTCGTTTTTCTTCACTCATAAGAAATAATGTTAAAAAGAAAGAAATCCAACCACCGTGTTGAAACAAAGTCAAAATGTTAACGTGAATTTAATTCCAGATATTGTTTTTAAGGTTTATCACATTAACAATTGTTGAACATCACAGATTGTCGGTTTTTGATTTTCAGAAAAAGGTGAAGAATTTAACTGAAATTAGAACTTTTATTTTCACGAGCTAATGATTTCGACACGTGTTTTAAAAGAACCTCACATTGGGCACGTTCAACATTTCCTCCTGTAACTTCTTCATCTTGAATTCTGAAGTGAGTTAAACCCCGAGAGCTTCAACTCCACAACTTTATACGAACAAGCAGCCGCTCACACGACCGGAGGTAATTTAACCGTCACAAGTGATTCCCTCCATCTGAAGCTGGTTCGTCGTGTTCAAAGTGAAACGTATTTAATCATCAGTCTGAGGATCGGCCTCTTCAGGTTCTGAGGGCGGAGGCTGGAGCTCAGAGCTCAGAGGTTGGAGTTGATGCCGATCCAGTGTCTGATCAGCTGGTGAGCGATGGTCTGTCTGGGAGGGACGGTGAAGGTCGGAGACTCGGCTCTGAACAGAGAGTCGATCACCTGCAGAGACAATATCAAATAAGACAGATCGTCTCCTCACGGAATAAAAATCAGTCTCAGGTCAGTTTCATCCTCTGCTGCTCTACATCACTTACGTTCGATGACGATCAAAGCTTTCTTCAGGTGTTACTATTTAACTCAAATGACGGTTTAAACCTTTATTTATTTTGATACCAGTAATTTTACTTTAGTGAAAATGAGTCTTATTGATTTTAACACAGTCTGATGAAGACCATGAGAAACAGCTGAAAGCTCCAGTGAGAGAAACGGGTGAGTTGTAAAGTTCGTCATCAGTAATACTGAAACTTTTTATTCTCATTATTCTGAATATTCTTATCATCGGTAGTTGCAGTAGGTATTTTCTGTGGTTGTACCTGTTGCCGTGGGAACCACCGGGCCTCCTCGATCTCGTTCTCGTCCACCCGGATGTCCGTCGATATGGCGACAGAGAGGCAGCCAATCATGAGGCTGGAGGGCATCGGCCACGGCTGACAGGAGACGTACTGAACGGGTCCGACCTTCACGCCGCTCTCCTCCTCCACCTCCCTCCTCACCGCCTCCTCCATCGTCTCCCCTGCAGGAGCCCGAGGGGGAGGAGGTGAGTTTGTTTGTTTGTGTTTGTGTGTGTGTGTGTGTGTGTGTGTGTGTGTGTGTGTGTGTGTGTGTGTGTGTCAGTTACCAGGCTCGATGAAACCAGCCAGACAGGAGAACATGCCGACAGGAAAGATCTTCTTCCTGCCCAGTAAACACTGGTTTCCATCAGGGTGAATCACCAACATGATGACGACCGGGTCTGAAGACGAAGATACTGAATTCATCATCATCATCATCATCATCATCATCATCATCATCACGTTGACATCATTCTTATTGAACCATGACGTCACAACGTTCAGTGAACGAGCTTCGTTGAGTCCGAGTAAGTTAAGTTAGTTAAACTTGTGCGGATCTTCGTACCGACTCGTGGGTAGCAGGTGTTGTGGACGCCCCTCAGGCTCCTGCAGTCGGAGTTCAGGCAGCTCCTCTTGTGTCCTCCCTCCTCCAGCCTGGTGCTGCTGCCGCACGTCGGACAGAAGCTGTAGCGGCTGTGCCACGCCAGCACCGAGCGAGCCTGAGCCACCACGCCTGGACGAGCAGGAGGACAGAACGAGAGGACGGAGACACGCTGAAGAGGCTGAGCTTCATTTAGAGAAACAACAACAAATCAACAATCACCATCGTCTTCCTCACCGGCCTCTTCCTCGCTCAGTTTCAGCAGATCTCTGTTCGGTGTCTTCGGGAACAAACAGTTCTTTTCTCTGCAGCGTTTCAGAAGCTCAGCCGCGTCTTCATCTGTGCCGACGGCAAACCAAGCTGGAGGCTCCTTACTGATCTCCTGTGTCTGAGGGGAGGAGGAGGAGGAGGAGGAGGAGGAGGGTGTCTTCCTCCTCTCCACTCCTAAGAAGACCAGCACAGTGGCAGGTTTCTGGAGAAGATCTCTCACGGCCTCATATCTGAACCGACACAGCTTTGTTTCCTGTTGGACATAGAATCACCATCAAAGACTGAAGCATGTCTTCGTCTGAGTCAAAGTGCTGACGTCCAACTCGTCTTCAGAACATTAGTATGACTGATTGTTTTGGGTCTCGTACCTCTGTCCCGTCGCCCTCGGAGCAGCTGACCATGGGGCTGAGGCTGGAGAACAGCAGGTAGACAGTATCTGCGTCCTTCTGTCTCACCTCCATCCACTCTTTGTCCGTCCTCTTCGCGCTCAGCCGGTCCAGCGTCTCCCTGCCGAAGTAGTTTTCCTGCGGGACGAGGTCGGAGCCCGGCAGAACTCGCAGGCAGCCGTCGTCCGTCCGACCCAGGAGGTTGGAGATGTGTCGGTGGCCCCAGAACTTGGCGATGTCGTAGGCCGTCTGTGACGAAGCGTTCACGGAGAACTTGTCACAGCTGGAAGACGGAGGACGAAAAGGTTCAAGTCTTGTCTCAGCTTGAACATTTCTTTATATAGAAGTCAAGAATTCAATCAATGGTATTTAAACAAAAAGGAAGAGACAATTAATTAAAAGCAAGACGAGAGATAAGTCTTGAGTTGTTTCAGAATAAAGGCGCTGAACCACATGTGATAAAGTACATTACAGTAGTCCAGGCTCAAATACAGATTTAAAGTATTACAGTACAACTGTGTAACACTGGTGTAATGTCCGTCTCACATCAGGTAGAAGTCAATCTCTGTATTTACTCATATTATGAGGATAAATACTTGTATGTACCCGTGTGACAGCAGCTCCTCCACCACAGGATAGTGTCCGTGGCGAGCGGCGAGCATCAGCGCCGTCCAGCCGCTGTTTCCTGCCTGGTTGATGAGCGAGGGGACGTGGGACAGCATCGAGGTCACCTGGGTGACGTGTCCTCTGGCTGCAGCGTCCAGAAGCTTCTCCAGCAGCTCCTCCTGAGCACTCGGCTGGACGCTCATCGTTCTGCCGGGTCCCTGAGGACGAACCTGGAGTTCAGCTGAGGTGAGGAGACGTTTCCACTGAATCATATATTTAAAAAAGGTTCTAACACCGTCGCAGTAGTACTTGTGCTTTTCTAATGAGAAACTGAGTATTTACAGTAAAGTACTTTAAGTAATTTTTACTTAAAAACGTATTCAGTACATGTTATTTACTAGTAATGGAGTATTTCTTACAATGTAGCTTTAGTACTTTTACCTCAACTATTAGTACTAGTACTTATCACTTGCAATTGTGCAGTATACATTTACATATGTAACAGTTTGTCTTTTACTTTTAATGTAGTACTTTTATTTGCAGTGGAGTATTAGTACGCTACTTTAATTTAAATAATTCCAGCAGATGTTATACTACTGTAATGTAGTATTTGTACTTGTACAACATTTCAAGTGCACGTGTTTTGTGTGGTGATGATACAAATATAACAAGTCGTGTATTGTACAGTAGTATTAATACTTGTACTTCGGTACATCAGCTGGAGGCTGTGCCTTTAAATATGTCGCGCCTCCTCCTCGTCCTCTCATTGGTGGAAACATCTGTCAATCAAATCTCTCGCTGTTACAAAACATTACAAAACAGCTGGAGACAAACACGTGGTTCTGTTTTCACAACAACAACAACAACAACAACAACAACAACATTAACGCGCTGTGGTCTCTGTACTGAGTCATGTGACCTGTCGTTACGTCATCTACGTAAAACAAACCAGGAAGCTGAAGAGAATCTGACGTAACTGCAGAAGATTCAACAACTTTGTTCTCAGATTCAATTAAACCTGAGATTAAACTAAACCTGAGATTAAACTAAACCTGAGATTAAACTAAACCTGGAATTACCCAGAGGATCTGAGATACAACCTGAGTGAATCTGGTTCAAACAAACCTGAGTGAATCTGGTTCAAACAAACCTGAGTGAATCCGGTTTAAACAAACCTGAGTGAATCCGGTTCAAACAAACCTGAGTGAATCCGGTTCGAACCGACCTGAGTCTCGACCTTCGTCCTGAAACGGAAACGACAGAAACGTAGAAGAAGCTTCGACCTTCAGCTTCGTGAGGAAACTCGAGATGCGTTCAAGAGCAGCAGCCACCGTGATGCATTCAGGTCCACACCACACCTCCGTAAAGCACAGAGTTGAACCTGTTACATGAACAGGTGGAGGGTGAAGTCCAGTTCTTATATAATCATTCATTCGTTCATCTTATATAAAGTTTCATTCATTAATATTCAAACCAAACCGGAGATTTTTACATTAAGAGAATAAAACTATTTCTGCTTGAATCCGTGTTGAGATCATTTCCAGTAAAACAATGAATTCATATTTAAACAATAAATCTAATCTCATAAGATATAACAAAGGTCAATGTTTGGATTTGGTGAATTTTCTCATCAGAAATGTTTAAATCTGTTCTAATGCACAGTTCTGCTGTTTTCACGGTTCAAGCTGTTCAAGCTGCTGCTCATTAGATATGTTTTAATTCAAACATTTATTCAAATTCAAAACTGATTTACCACATTTTATAAAGAACAAATAAAATGCTGACGACTCTGTGAATCAACCGAAGAAACAGAACGTCCTTCATTACAGAATGATATCACATGAAGTTTCATTTGAACAAGAGAAAATAAAATGATCCTTAAATAGGAAAACAAATTCAAAAATTGTTGCTTGGTGAATATTTTAATAAAATAATACACAAAATAATGTTATAAGAGGAAAAGAGTCTCATGTCTTCAAACAGGGAAAATAAAAATCTACATGCTCTGAATTCAGGATTTATATCATCAAGAATATTATAAATTATATTAAATTAACCATCGTTACACTGAACACAGAATCCACAGATTATTACTGAGAAACATCTCGTGTTGGTTAATGAGTCGAAAATTAGACTAAAACTATTTCACAGCAGGATAGTGTGTGTGTGTGTGTGTGTGTGTGTGTGTGTGTGTGTGTGTGTGTGTGTGTGTGTGTGTGTGTGTGAGAGAATCAGACTGAAAACATTTCGAATGCCAAGAAATTAGCTGATAAATATATAGAAAAAAAGCGAATACAACCAAATATATAGAAAACTTAAATTAAGAAAATCACGTATTTTTTACATAAAATGTTTATTATGTAAAATTAAAGTTTTCATATCGCGAACATAAACATAAACATTGACACCAATACGTCTGTGAAATAAATATTTAGCTCTAATGTGAACCTGCGACACAAAACTTTAAGCTTGATAATAACAGATGCACATAAGAACAATACACGTGTGTGTGCGTGTGTGTGCTTGTGCGTGTGTGTGCGTGCGTGTGTGCGTGCGTGTGCGTGCGTGTGCGTGCGTGTGTGTTAGGAGTAAAAGGTCAGGACACTCTGGTGGTTTCCTCGAACCAGCAGCAGGGGTGGAGCGTCTCTGGACAGAGTTTCCAGCCAACACATGTAGAGGGCGCTGGACACGGTGCCCTTCCGGGCCAGAGGCATACTCCTGGATGAGAGGAGGAAGACGAGGAAATCAAACCTTCATCACTTCAGGGAGTCAGAACTGTTAAATACATCAGGCTGAGAGGGTGAACCACTGCTGACGAGTCAACACAAGGAACACACACACAATGAACACACACACACACACACACACACACACACACACACAAGACCTTTGAGTCTCCATTCAAAATGGAGTCACTGTAAAACCACCAACGTCTCAACCATCTCATCATTAACTGTCATTAATCCAGTTTCTTTGATCCTCGTGTTCTATGACGTCACTATACACATATATATATATATATATATATAACAGATATTTAAAACTTTTCATCACATGATGCAATAATCACTGGATAATCCAGAGTGAGTGAGGTTCTTACATGACGATGAGTTTGGCGTGACTCGAGTGCTCCTTCAGCAGCTCGTTCAGTCGGATCTGACGGTTCGTCTGAAATTCACACAAACATCTGTTTAGTTCCACATGTGGAGTTACTGTGTCCGGGGGGGGGGGGGGGGGGGTCAGCAGTATCCGGGCAGACCTTGGCCTTGTACAGCTCCAGCTCGTTGTCAGTGATCCTCCACGGCTCCTGAGCTTTCAGCCGCTCGGCAGCTTCCTGCTCCATGTCGTCCTCCTTCAGCCTGTACGGCTCGATCAGCTCCTTAAAACTCAACTTACTGCACAAACAAGTCACGTTAAAAGTTTACACCAACTCTGCATGAACCTGCTAAACTTTCTATCAAACATTCAAGCTAACGTACTTTGACTTTTCTCAAAACCAGATCTGATGCAGAGACAAAGGAACTTTCTCCAGATTCACACTCACTTTAATCGGCAGGTTCGAGCCGGACAAGTTGAATTGAGTTGTTTTAAATCTGGACGTGTTAATTAACGTCCTCATGATTTGTTATATCTGGACTAAGATGGAGGTTGTTTTATTCTCGTCTTCGCAGTGAGAGACGTATTCAAAATAAATCAGAACCAGAATCCGTCACCACGACTTTCACTGAACTGAAGGTGAAAGTTCGAGGCGTCAGAGCTCGTACTTGTGTTTCTTGGGTTTGGTGTTGATGTCTCCGAGGACGTTGATGTCAGAGAAGTCGATTCTGAACCTGCTGAGCAGCGTGGCCATCCTGAGAGACACGAGGACAGAGGGACAACGAGTCAGACACGTGGAGTCAAAACACACCTGGGTCCAGTTTGAACTGTTCTGTGTAAACAGTGTGTGTTGGTTGTTGTGTGTTGGTGTCGAGCAGAAGTTCATCGTCTCACACTCGGCGGTCGTGGTCGATGCGGTTGATCTTGCCGCCGATGAAGACGCGGATCCGGCAGTCGCCCCATTTACTCCTGTTGGTCAGCAGGTACGGAATCAGCAGAGTCAGACCTGAAACACACAAACCTTTAGTTTCAGTCTTTTTAATTCTCTTGTGGATGTTTTTGTCTGGAACATTTTCTGTGACTCGTCCTGAAACTCGTTTATTTACAACATCACAGTTCTCGTCTGTTTCGTTCAGTTCAAACACAAACTGACCTCCGTCATCAAACAGCCACCAGACGTCGATGGTTCCTTTGCCCTGTTTCTTCTTGAACTGTTGACTGGACTCCAGCAGACGTTGGTCCGTCAGACTCAGAGGAGGTTTAGTTTCTACAAACAAGAAAACACGATGGGACAGATGAACGTCAGCTGTCTCATCACGTCCACGACGGAAGACACTGTTTTCACTGTTTGTCTGTTTGTCTCATCACACGACACAGATTCCAAGTGACCGCAACGCAAACTATAGAGTGAAATAAAAAAGAATGTGCGAGATGAGGCCTCTTGTGGCTTCAAGAAGAACTGCAGCTGAAACTATGGGGTCTGACGTATGGTAAAAACTTTACGGATGATACACGCGGATATAAGACGCAGAATAATAAGATGAGATCAGTGCTGTCATGAGAACGTAAAACATTTTTAGTTCATTATGAAACGATAGCAGACAAAATATGATGTGTCGAGATAGTTAATGTGAAACTTTGACATGTAGAGATGAGACATTAGCCTCTGACGGTCTGAGAGATCTCCTCCGGTGGTTTCCTTCCTGTTACCTCTGATGATGAGTGGACTGCTCTGGTTGCTCGTGGACTTTGAAGGACAGGAGTCAGAGTCCGAGTCTTTCACCAGATTCACAGAAACCACCACCTCGTTAGTGCCGACTGGCGGCTTCTCGTGGGACAGCAGCTCGTCTGTGGAGGACAAACAGGGATACAGATGCAGGACAGATGCAGGACAGATGCAGGACAGATGCAGGACAGATGCAGGACAGATGCAGGACATACAGTACAATAGACAGAAACAGACGTTTGTACCTTGTCCGTGGATGTGGGAGACGTCCAGTCCTTCCTGCAGTCTGAGGATCACGACTCCAAACTGGAGGTCGAAGGCGTCGCTGGAACATAAAACAGAAGAAATCAGGTTTGTAGACTTTAAGAATCTTTATATTGAATCTGATTCCAAATAGGATCAAATGTAGACGTTGTATTCACAGAAGCAGTGAGTCGTCAGTGGAGCTTTTATTTCAATGACTTACTGGATAGTGTTGACGTAAATCTCCACGTCTCTCATGTCTCCTTCACTCCAGTTGTTCTTGAATCCCATGACCAGCGTGTTCGGCTTCAGACGACCTAAACCAACCGCCTGAGGAGCAGAGAGCGGATCACGTGACCGAGCTGAGACGAGGGCCGTGTGACGGATAACTGTGTTGTACTTGTTTGTTGTAAATTAGGAAATGTAACCCTGACACAGAAACTCTGAAATAATATATTTCAACAGAAAGTAGACATGTATATTTAGAGACAATTAAAAATGAGTCTTGAGTTTCAATAGAAAACGTTTGTTAAAGTAATTTGGCTTATTGATAATCGTTAAAGAAACTTGTCATTATGAGATGATTTTGATTATTCAGTTTTTAACCGTGCGCTCTGACCTGCAGGAGGAACTGCGTCCCGTGCCTCAGGTTGTCGGAGAAAACGGGCGTGTAAAAGGCCTTGATGCGTTTTTCATAGAGCCAGCGCTGACAGCGGGTGTGGTCCTGGGACAGTTCCTTAAAGTTCGGCCGACGGGACGTCTGCAGGTGAGGACGGAAGACGTGGACGAGGTAACGATTGTCAACAGTGGATTCAAAATTAAAAACACAACAGCCCGACTTTTTATTTACTTTTTATATTAATTACTTTTTAATTACATTGCTAAAATATATTCCATATATACGAATGATCTGATTTTATATATAAAAGTTGAGCTACAACAATTATTTGATTAATCAATTAAACATCAATAATGAATCTTTTGATTGACAGAATAAAACAACCTCAGTTTTCTTGGCTGTGGAAAATATGTTTCTGCATATTTCAAAGCTATTTTCTGAGGTTTTCAGACAATGATTCATCCGTTAGTTGAGAGAACGATCGGATGTTGCAGCCCTCGTGTAAAACATGTTGAATTTGTCCCGTGTGTGACGTGTGCGTTGGTTACGTACAGTCTTGATGTGGCCGCAGACCATGAGGCCGACGTTCTTGGTGTAAGAATAAACCAGCTGAAGCAGAGCAGGACGAGAGTTTGGAAAACCAGTCAGCACCAAACACTGCGGCCTGGAAACAGGGAATTTAATCATTGAGGACATTAACACATTAATTAATGAAGTTCACAAATAATTTAACTTTGGTGCTCGACAGGAATCAGAAGGTCAGAAGCATCATCAAACAGCATGAAAGGATCCAGATTTAATTCTCACAGGTCTGATTCGTAATAAAACGTCGTGGAATAAAAACGTCTGAAATCAAACCGGTCGGCTGACCTGAAGTTCTTCACGTGGTCCTCGACCCCAGTGAGGTTCAGACAGTGAGTCAGAGCCTGGTTGTACATCAGAGCCTGAGTGGATGATCCCCAGTTCACATCTGCAGGAGAAGAAAACCACGAATAACAACGACACAACGAGTTTATGAAGTGGAATGAAAAGGTAGAATAAAGAAGAGTTCAGGGTTACATGCATCTGTTCATTTCTATTTCTTGTGGTTATAAAGGATGAAATGTGGAATGAGCACATCCGCACCAGGTTTCTTGTAGCTGACGTAGATGTAGAGAGCGAGGACGATGAGCAGAGTGACCAGAGCCGCCCACCAGTTGATGACGAACATCACCACCAAGCACAGGATCGCTCCAGCAAGAGACACCCACATGTTGTAGTACTTGAAGCTGGGGCGCCACCCTGTGGTGTGAGAGGAGCGTGAAACTAACAGCACCACACTAGCATATCTTACGAAACATCACAGCACGTTATCCAGCATTTACCCGGAGAGTTGGCCAGAGACGCGTGGAAGACGGAGAAGTTGATGAGAGCGTAGGACGCCAGGAAGAAGTTGGAGATTATGGGAGCGATGATGTTCAACTCCGCTAAGAGGAAAAGAATCAGTATTCAACAAAAAGTTTCTTATTCAGGAGACAAAGGTTTGTTTCACTATAAATCTTTCAGTGCGTCTGTAGATGGAGACGTGATGCGTGCAGGCATCTACCAATCAGGATGAACGCCAGGCCAATGCAGAAGGTCAGGACGTAACCACGGAGCGGCTCGTTGTTCTTCCCATAACCCTTTGCAAAGACTACCAGCCCTGGATAGATCTTGTCTTTACACAGAGCCTAGAATCACAAGACGATTTATTTAACGAGGAGAAATCTCACATTTAAACTTTGGCTGACGGATCAAATCAAACTCTGGTTTCTCACCTGGAAGACTTTGGGCGCGCTGACCAACGAGGCCAGAGCTGAGGAGAGGGTGGCTGAAAATATCCCTGCGGTGATCAGAGGACCGAAGCCCGACACCAGACTCATCACCTGGTGACAAAAACACACAAAACACACAAAACACACATCTTCTTTTATTGAGGTTCACAGAAGTTCAGGTTTAACAGTGAATGTAACTCAGGAAAATCTTGTTAATTGGAAAGAGTTGATCCTCAGTCCTGTGACGTTTAGTTTGGAGATTTTGGTGGATTCCGTCCTCACAGACTCAGACTGTTGATGTCCATTAATTTGAACCGTCGGCTTCATGGTTTATAAAAGTCTTTGTTTCTGTTGGTCCAGACTAAAACAGTTTTGAAAGTAAATCGAGACCGGCAGCGTTTACACAAGTCTCTGATGTCGAGCCTGGAGAACTCTGGAGGAGTGCCAGGCGAGTGCAGGCTCTCTTTAACATTTGAAAACTTCTTTTATCGATTACTCAGAAATAATGACGGCCCCTAAAAGTGAAGTTAAAGGTCAGGAGTGTGTGTCTGTGAGATCTCCATACCACACAACTTTATTTAATGTCTGTGGACGTGACTGACGGACATGAGGACAGTTCTCAGACACTGATACCTACCAACACTACGGGACGTCAGTTAGTTGTTAGTAGAAACCTCGTCATCGACACTTCAGAGGAAACAGCAGCGTGTGAGAAAAGAAGAGATTCAAAACAGATGATTCTTTATTAGTCACGCAGCCGGAACATTTCAACGACAGCAGCCAAACTCAAATGAAATGAGACGCATCAGACAAGTTTAAACAAAATAAGAAAACAATGAAAAAATATAAAAATGTGAACAGGATGAGAACCAAACACAATGTTTGTGTGTGTGTGTGTGTGTGTGTGTGTGTGTGTGTGTGTGTGTGTGTGTGTGTGTGTGTGTGTGTGTGTAGGTGGATGTTGTCAATGCTCTCATTCAGCTCCGTCTCCAACCAGCGAGAACCTTGTGACTGGAAACAACAGTCGCTATTATCACTGCTGCACTGTGTTACACACACACACACACACACACACACACACACACACACACACACACACACACACACACAGTCTGTCACGATTCAAACTTGTTAAACAACCAGAGCAGAATCTGCAGGTACTTTATTTCCTGTCTCCTGACATCAGGGATCAGTTAACATTTATTTACCAATTTGTCTTTTTTGTGTTTGAAGCAGAAAATATACGACACAGTGAAGTGACGACGTCATGAGCAGAGAAAGACGTTGTACTTCCTCTAACTTCTCTACTCTCTGATTTGTCAGCTGGTTAAAAGCCTCAGATGAAGATGAAGATGTTCTGGGACTGAGCCCTTAATGCTCCTCATAGCTTCAGAACTGGTTTTTAACTTGACACGTGATGTAACTTAACATTAAGTCTGTTTTCTTTAGCGACCGACGGGAGTCAATCAAATCCTCTGCTCCGGTTCTATAAACTGTACCAGCCGGATTTTCCCTCTCTGAAGAGACGAGCACTAAAGTTTGAATCTCTGTCTGAGACAATCTGCAACTGTGAGAAGTTCAGTTCACTCAAGACTGACTCAACCAAACCTGGAAGACCAACTGAGAGGAGCTTCTATACCATCTGACATCAGACGCCTCGCCAAAACATGTGCATCACTTGAGGGAGGTTAGTGTGAACTGTGTCTTCACATCAAAACCAGAATAACTGAAATGGTTCCTTCCTCTGCTGTAAACCTGTTCGGTCCACAGGTGATGGACGAGTGTGTCGGTTACCTGGAAGTCGTTCATCAGGCCGTACTGGCAGCCGCCCTCTTTGCAGATGGAGAAGTCGTAGCCCAGTGTGCAGGCGGCGTCGGTGCAGTTCACCGTGTCGCTCACCGTGTCGTTGTGGTCGCCAGTTGCATCTCTCACGATGCAGGATCCTGCAGGAAGACGAGAACTCTGACTTTGACCTCTTCCTTGGGTTTTAGATTGTTCCTATTCCATTTTCTAGAATAGTTTGATGGAAGATGTAAAACTCATCTAAAGACTCTAAAGGCTGCTTTTAATTTTAAACCATAACTGAGACGTGGACATTTTTGAACTGCTCTATCTTGACTGTGTTTACATTGAAGCTTGTTTGAGCTTCAGAGGCGACTCATGAATGAGCAGAGTTACCTCCAGGTTGACCCGTGTGAATATGAATCTGTGTGGATAAGATGCAGAGACTGTGCTGGACGTTAACCTGCAGAGAGAGCGACAGCCACGTAGGTGAGTCCTGTGACCAGGATGGCGAGCAAGGTTCCTTTAGGGATCGCTGTCTGAGGGTCCTAAAGGCAGGAACACAATGAGAGTCAATTTTAAAATAAATGGAAGAATGGACAAAATGTCAAACTGAGGCTTCGAAACATCGTCTCACAAACCAATGGTTGACGTCGCGGTGACACTTGTTTTAATTTTTTTATCTCTCAGCACAGAAACCTTTGGTGACTTTAGTTTCTTCGGGATAAAGGTTCTGGACGTGAGACAAACTTACTGTGAGGTCTCCAGAGATGTTGGCTCCAGCCAGGATCCCAGTGGCTGCTGGGAAGAAGATGGCGAACACAGAGAAGAACGTCTCCTCATCTCTAAAGTCTGGACCCAGGTTCTCGATGAAGATGGCCGCTGAAGGTGAAGAGAGACAAACCAGGACTTTGAATTCAAGATTTGAACTTGAAGCTGATCAGGATATCAACCAGAAAAGATTCATTCATCTGCGCAGACTGACCATTGTAGCCGAAGAATCCTTTAGGTTCCTTGTTTTCTATCGGAATGAAGCTTCCTATGAAGTAGTTGGCGATGGCTCCCAGCAGAATGACCAGGAGGAGGATCTGAGCCTGAGGGACGACAGAGAAGTCCTGATTAAAACGGGTCAATCGAAGGTCATGTTTGCCGCCATTTTTCATCTCCTGGAGCAAAAGCTTTGGTCAAAACCCTTTTTGCAATATTTCAAGATTTTATTGAGATTTTTTGTGTTTCCACTTTTTTTAAACACAAATTTAAAACATGCATTCAAACTTCTACATCACCATTCCCATCACCCACTGCTTCTAGTTGTGGTGTTTGGTGCCTGTGGGTGTGGAGGCTGCTCTACACTGTGACTGAACTCTGATCTGTCGTGTCGGTCGGCTGCAGAGGATGTTGTGAGTTTGATTTGTCGTTCTCTGATGTTGTGGATCCACAGTTGTACCTTTGCCTCCCACTCCATCCCAGCCACAGAGATCCCCAGCAGCAGGATGACGGTCAGAGTCCCGACGATACGAATATCGTTCAGTTCATCCGTCATCAGAGCATCAACATCCTGCAACCGATGACCAGAGCAGGAGCAAGGTCAGTCGCAGACTTCTTGCTTCATGTACAGTTTGAATAACAGACAACGAGAACATTTCCTACATTGAGCATCTCGACAACTGTCTCAGCGAAGCCAACCACGTACATGGCCACAGCCACGGCGTTGGCGAAGGCGAAGATGAGACCGATGGACCCTCCAAACTCTGGCCCGAGACTCCTGGAGATCAGGTAGTACGCCCCCCCTGGTCAGACAGGACGCTCACAGGTTTATCATGAGAAGGGAAGTGGTTCAACAGGGACACAGGGGAGCTTTAATATGTAGCTTGATAAAGTTGGATGAGGAAGGACCCCGAACCTTCTGTGCTTTGTCACAACCAGAGAACTAAATCCCTTCGTATTTTCAAAATAAAAGCTCGTGCACAGACATAATCTCACCTCCTCGTACGAGGCCGTTGGTTGCTATGGCAGAGGTCGACAGACCAGTGATGGTCGTGACCACAGTGGCCATCAGGATGATCGCAATGGTCAGCCCTGGTTCACATGAAGAAGAGAGAAATGAGTTTGAAGACAGATCAGACAGATCACCGCAGTTAACTCCGAAGACATCGAAACACTGGAATCTAAAAACAGCTCAAGTATAAAAACCATGCACGTTAAAAAGGTGCACGAGTGTTGATAGATAAGAGATAAGTGTGACTGCACATGAGCATCTCAGTGTGGCAGAGTGTGAGTCTGTAGTGAACTACATCCAGTCGGGGAAACAACACGGCGTCTTGAGGAAAGCTTCGCTGTGATTGGCTGCTCTGGGGTCAGAGGTGATGGAGACTGAACTCTCCTCCTGAACTTCAGTTTGATCTACGCACCGATTCCAGCCTGACCGACAATCCAGGACATTCTGATGAAGAGCATCACCCCCCAGATGTTCAGCATGCAGCGGACCTGCAACACACACACACACACACACACACACACACAGTGCTCAACATGTGGTCCAGTCCCTTCCTGTTTATCAGATCAGATCTCTCTGAATACTTGATGTTCTCTGTCACACTGACCAAGACTCCTTTCACCCAACCAAACTTCACACTTCCTCCCTTCGCCTCCTTCGCCGCCAGCGCCGCGGCCTCCTCAGCTGCCGATGGCTCCTCCCCATTGGCCAGACCGTCCTGGAATGGTTCCTGACAACCAATCACAGCCAAGATGGAGAAGAGTGAGAGACAAAACCACAGGTGAGTGACAGGTTGGATCATTAATGAAATATTTACCAAGATAAAATTAAAACATATTGGAAAGTTTTAAAATTAGTTTTGGTATGATTTTACTACCTTAGCTAACTGAGCCTGTGAAGCTAATACTGTACTGCTAACATTAGACTGATCTCCAGCCCTGACTAAGCTAACTTAGCTACCTTGGCTTGTTAAACACTGATAATTAGCCTCCTGGTCATGCCGCAGACACACGAGGTGTCTCGGAGGTTTGTTGTGCAGAAACATGGAGAATCACCATCATGCTAACACACAGTGATGGTTCAGGAGCGTGTTCAGGCCGTGGCCTCAGTGACGGTGACAATAATTATCTTTAGGGTCTGAGACACAAGTTTGATTTGACTCCATGAAATATAAAGACACATGTGAATCCTGATGGTTCTCTGTTGAGGGACAATGTGCATCTATGGTACCTACATGTGTCAGAGGAGTGGGAGCACGGGAGGCCTGCAGGGTCATGAGAGGCAGCATTGTGTGTGTGTGTGTGTGTGTGTGTGTGTGTGTGTGTGTGTGTGTGTGTGTGTGTGTGTGTGTGTGTGTGTGTGTGTCAGGAGCTCAGGCCTCCAGTGATGTCACTGGGCTCATTCACAGTCTCAGGTGGGAGTGACAGGAATGTTTTCTGTTTACTTGGTTTGTAATGTGTCTGAAACTTGGATAGAAACTTCAACAACCTCTAACTTCTCTTTTCACTGTGGTCACCACAACACATGTAAATAACAGGAGGACTCGTGTTCATGCACAAGTATTAAATTAAAGTTCGAGCAGCAGACGAATGTGACGCTTTAAACCTATTTTATCATCATCATCCATCCACACGTGACAGTTGTGGTGAGGGTCGTGAAGTTATGGATCAGTCGAGTACATTGAAGTGTGGGGACGTTGTGGTTATTTGAATGAGAGTGTTCTGGACCAAACCTGAATAGATGATCATTATATCTCCACAGGAATAAACTGATTCTAACTGCTCATTAACTGCAGCTTCTCCTGTGGGAAACTAAACGTTCACTTAATCTTAAAGAGGTAGAGAAGTTGTTCTGTGTTTGAAATGGACTTCAGTAACAATAGAACCACAAAGAAACATGTGACAATGGACAGAATGTTAAATCTTTTTCTCGTGTTATTAATGAGGGAACTCATCGAGATTCAGATTGTACATGTTTAACACACACTTATAAACTTATGATGAGAAACTTTATGAGACTGGAAGCAGAACCATATTCATGGTGGAGTGAGAATCTGTAATCCTAACTATCTGTCACTGTCCCGGAACTGTGGAGGTTTTTTATGTGACAAATAAAACAGCTTTAATATGTTTTTTACTTTATCGAGTTCATCGTGCAGCTCCGACAGCGACGGTCTGGACATCTTCTCCCCGAAAGGCGCAGCGGTCTGTCGGTAGAACTCGATGTTGGGCACGGCGTCTATGGTGTTGTGTCCGAAGGTCCTCATGTAGTACGTGTTGGAGTGGGAGTCGGAGATGTGCGTGTGTCCCGTGCCTGTGGAGTGGAGGCTGACCGAGTCGCTCTTCGTCGTGTCCGGCTCGTGGAAAACATCCGGCGGGAGCCCGATGTCCATGGCGCTGCCCAGTGCGCCTGGATCCGCAAAGCCCACCACCCTGAACCGACCTTTGGACTCCTCAGGCGGCTTGGAGCCGTCGCCGGGAGCCGGAGCCGGGGAGGAGGAGGAGGATGCTGCGGCCTCTGTCACCACATCCACCTGGAAGCGGCTCTGAGGGGAGCCGCTCCTCAGGGACGGTTTCTGTCCCGACATGAAGACGATGAAACCCGCTGAATGAATCACTGATGAACGGTTAACACCTGCTCCAGAACCACGGTGAAGTCCAGCAGCTGCAGCTCCGACCGGTCAGAGAAGAACCAGAGGCACCGGGGACCGAATCAGACAAACCCTCACAGACCAACTGATGTTCTCTGGGGAAACTCCTGGATGCGCCAGGACGCACCGCGGTGGCCTGTGCGTAATGTGCGTAAAAGACTCACACACACACGCACACACGCACACACACACACTCTCTGTGTCTCTATCTGTCATCTGTCCATCCACGCACGAGCTGGTGCGAGTATCGTCTTCTCTGATGGAGACTCAAACGGTTTATTGTTATCGCTCTTCGCTCTCTCCTCCTCTCCCTGCACTCCAGAGACATCCCAGCGTGTCGGGACCGAGGAGGAGGAGGAGAGGAGGAGGAGAGGAGGAGGAGAGGGCGAGGAAGAGGTGGTGAGTGGAGGAGAGGAGGAGGAAGAGATGGAGAGTGGGGGAGGAGGAGGAGGAGGGAGAGGAAAGGGATGGATTGGTGTCCATTACGCATCCAGCCTTGGCACGCGCCCTGGCTCGAGATGAGTCTCAAACATGAAACAAACTCTGAGTGACGCACAACTTTACAATGCCTGTAATGTGTGTGTGCGTGCGCGCGCGCGTGTTACAGAAGTCATATTGATGTCACACTGAGACACGCACATACACACACACACAGGCCAAGACAAGCGGAGGAGGCGAGAGTGTGTGCGTATTACGTGTGCGCGCGTGCATGTGCAGCCTCGTCATTAAGGGAACAACAGCTGCTTTATGTCAAACACTGGTCAGTTCTTCTGTTAATGTGACGGGGGTGCAATAAAGTTTCATTCAAGATAAGAGTCAGAAACTTTTTCAAACGTTTGGGATGATAATATAATAAAATACTTATTATTATAATAATAATAATTGGGTTTAGATGACAAACTTTAATCAAGATATTATAATAAAAGTTTGATTTGTTGAATTTTATTCTTAAAATTAAAAATTCTTTAAAATTCTCATTATCTATTCACATGTGTTTTTAAATCAGTGAACATTTTATGAATCCATTTATAATCCCTTTTCTAGTTAAACAATCATTTGTCATAATAACACAGCGACACATTTAACGGAGCTTCTCTCTCATTAACACAACAAAATATAAATATCAATCAATAAATAAATTAAATGGAGAAATGTTCTTTAAACATTTGCTTCAAATATATAAATGTTGCCTGACACCCTGTGGTGAATAGTAAGAGCAAGGTACTATACTACTAGTAATGCTACTACTACTACTTCTAATGTTACAGTAATAGTAATCAGTTATACATATATTGCACACTGTGATATACGAAAATATAAACATACAGCAGATATTATAATATATGTGTTGTATATATTTCAGCTCAGTAACCGTGTAACTGCAGTGGTGGAAACTAAAAAAGTGACAGAAAAGTCATTTTAATATTGTGTTTATCTTCCTGTCTTTTTTATTTTCGATAATTAAAATGGGATCAGTTCCAAACAGAACCTATGACAACTGAATTTAAAACCATTAGAATGTATCTTCATGAATAATATTATCTGAGGAAAACCACTGTTGTTCTTTAAGTTAACAGTATTTGTGTGATGTGCATTGTCAGGTTCGGTGAAGTCGTCTGGTCGTCACCACGGAGCTGTTGTACCTGAAACAGCACAAACATCTGGTGTCATCACTTCAACATCAGATCGCTGAACTTTCAAACTGTCTTGATTTCTCTCAACGTGGTTGCAGGTGACTCAGTCTCAGGGGTTCTACCTGGAGAAGTGGGAGGAGTGATGAGCTGGCAGCCCTGAGTGGCTGAGAGGAGCCGAGGACGAAGAGGAAGATGAGGAGGATGAAGAGGCGAAGTGACGGTTGACGTCCTGACTGTGGCAGAGACGCTCTCGACCACGAAGACACAAAGACTCTTCAAGAGGAACCACAGGTATCTCTGCCAGAGCTGCGTTCTGACACACACACACACACACACACACAAACACACACACACACACACACACACACACACACACACACACACACACACACACACACACACACACACACACACACACTCTCATTTTAATCGACTGATCTCCTGATATTCACAAACGTTGAAGTTCTGACTTCATTGTTGAATCTCAGAATCTTTCCCCTCTGTTGTGATCTCTGACTGAGCCGATCAGAAAACAACAGTTCCGCCTCTCTTGTCTCGACAGTGATGACACTGAGAGGAGAGGGTGTCAGGAGTCCACCTGAAGCTCGTTGAGTTTATCTCCGCGCTGAGACAGAAGGTTTTCAAGAGGAGATAAGAAATGATTGATGTCACATGCGTGTATATTTTAATTTGCTGCGCTCCTTATCTTATCCTACCTTCCCTTAATCACCTTACTGTCAGACCCAACACAGTTCTTCACCCTAACGTGTAATGATTCATTTTATGAGAACCTTAACCCAGGAGGAGCGTTTGTTTTCTCCTCTGGTATCTACCTTCATGAGGAGCCTCTGGTTCTTCATGTCCTGTTTCCATGGCATCACGTACAGTTTGGGGATCATGGGATGTCGGGCTGAGAACGTCTGGACGTGTGAGGACGACGACCTCGGAGTCAGCACAAGAGATAAGTTACTGTTCAAACACGTTTGGGTTTCAGGACAATGTTATCAGATTGTGAATATATCGGTCGATGTATTGGCATCAGAAATGTTTTACTCCCTAATATCACTAAAAACCTGTTTCAGTAAACAGAACATTGCAGTAAATTATAGTTTATAATATTCTGTAAAAACAATTATTTTATCCTTTGGAAGTTTTAATATTTTAGTTGGAAAAATGACAATAATGTTTCATGAAGTTTGTTTTTCAGGTAATTCACTAAACTGAAGGATTTTACGAACATTCTGCAGCAGTTCAAGGTCAAAGTTGTTTTTTTTCTCTGGTGAAGTTTTCAGGTTTAAAAGAATCACAGAGAAAATCAAAATAAAATGTAGACTTCAGTTTATTCCAGGTCATTCATCTGTAGAACTACTCACTCGTGTTGCTGCGAGCTCCCTGCAGCTTCAGCCATGTTTGTTGACTGTCAGGGTCGCCTTAGAAACCCCCACACGTCCCCCCAAGTGCATCATGGGTCGTGGGTAGGATTACAAGAGGGGAGTGTGCGAGTGAATCGGGCGACTGGTGGATGAATTTAGATTCTAAATAAATGTTCTTTCATTTAAATCCTCTTTAATGTAGAATGTGCTCTAAAAACTAATCACGAGTCACTTTTTATATCATCAGCACTTCCTCACATTCACCTTCTATGATTCTATGAAGTAAAATAAAACCATGGCACAGTACCTGACAGTCCAGTACACACAGAATGAAGACAAACATTGGAGCCAGAACCAAAGTTTATTTGACAAAATAACTTTATTGCTCAACAGAGGAAAAATAAAACATTTAAATCAATATAATTTTCACATTTACAGAATCTCAGCGACGTTCGTCTCTGTAACAGTCGACTGTCTGAGTCTCCAGCAGAGAATCAAAGAAGAATTAGCTTCACGATGTTGAGACACGTTTACAACCGCACACAACCAGGGAGTTTAACCCGAGGAGGTTCTGTCTGTAAACAACACTGTGACATCATCACTGCTCTTTGTCCTGGTGTGTATTCGCACTTTAACAGAATTTAAAGTGTTTGTTCTCGTCAGTCACGTTAGTTTGTAACATCTGTTCTTATAAACTAGATATTTACAGAATATTTACACATCTGTTTACAACACGTTCATCTGGATTCACTCAGGCAGCTTCGTCCAGGAGTCTCTGTAGATTCTTCTGCACCTGAAGGAGCAGACGTGTGTTGTTATTAATATATATGTTAATAATAAGCTTCATTTAAAGTCTTCTCTTGTTGCTGAATCTGACTCCTTGATATAATCTGATTAGTTTGTCCTCTGCAGGTGTGACGAGGTTCATCTGAGCAAAGAAGCTCCTTAAAAAATTTAAAAACTTTTTAAATTTAGTAAATTTGAGACTTGTGACTCATATTTTTTTCTTGTTTTCATCAATTTAAAGCAGTTGAAGCTTTTTCTTAGTTCCTCTTTGGCCTCGTACACATCTGGTATCAACATGTGGTTTTTGTGATCGGATCTCACTTCCCCGCCCTGTATGCAAACAAACACGTTCATGTGGTCGGATCCCATAAAGCACACGTTACTACCAGCTGTGAACGGAGTCTCTGTCTAAAGTCGACTTCCTGAATATTACCCCCCCCCGCTCTGAACATGTTGTATAGATTATAACAACACGCCGTCGAGCTTTTGGTCAAACTCTGAGTCTTGAATGATTCTCAGCAGATGAAGCTGGTCTTGATTTGATCAGTTCAGACGATGACTTCATGTGTGAGCTGCAGTTTGTCGGTGATGAGACGAGTGTGAAAGGTTAACGTCGTCCGGACACACAGGGAACAGAGCGACGAGCCTCCAGCTCCTCTTACACATGACGTGCTCGCTCCTCTGTGGACAGACCTCCGACTATAAATGTTTGATCAACACCAACAAGTGTCCGGTGACACATGGAAACTCTGGAAACTCTAGAAACTCTTCGTCGACTGGTTTCAAATGTTGACTTAAGTCACTTATTACATTTACTCATGAATATTACTTGTATCCCACGTACTTCAGATTAAGATCACTTTATAAAATACTGCTGTAAATTAAAACAAAAAAAATCTCTGACTATACTGGATGTGTCATACAACAAGTGAGTGAGTACTTTTACTTACTTTCTTGGTGGTAATACTTCTGTACTCGAGAAAGCAATTTTTAAATTACTGTGCTTATATTTGTAATCTTCAGTATATAGTGAAATCCTGAAATATTATATTCATTTATTTTTAGAATAAAGACAGATACACTGATGCTAGTAGAATGGATTTGGACCATGTGAGTGTAAATAAAGATGGACGACATGACATCTCCCAAAAGTGAAGCCAAAGCACATTGACTGCCCCCTGGTGGCTGCATGCAATATGGGTCATAAACCTTTAAGCTTTTGAAAAAAATGTATTTAACGTGTACATGCAGCCAGCCACCAGGGGGCGAACCGGATGTTTTGGCTTCACTTCTGGGATCTTTCTTTATGGTCCACGTGTCTCTGATTGATGGACAAACCTTCTCGAGCTTCATCAGGTTGATGGTCAGAAGTTCAGAGAAGAACTCTGTGTTCACGTCAGAGCTTCCCTGCAGGAAGTCGTTACTGAAAAAAAAATGACATCATTAAATAACCTCGTTAAAGATTCGTATTCAGGAACAAGTAGAATAAAGAGATCAATCTTTAAATCCTGTGTCACTACAGTCTGTCCCTGTGAAGGAAGCTGAGCTGAAAACGTTCTCTTTGTCCTTCAGGACATTTTGGACTCACTCCCTCTGGTGATTGAACTCTGCGACGGAGCCGAGCGTCGTCAGCGTCTTCTCCAAAGAGATGATCTTAAAGGCCAGGTAACAGGACGAGAGGACCAACACACACACCCTGAGAACACACACACACACACACACACACACACACACAGGAGGAATGGTTAAATTAATGGAAGATGGATGAATGAATAGATGGATGAATGAATGACTGTAAACCTACAGGAACAGGTAGACAAACAGCAGCGTGTTGAGAGACACATGTTTCAGAGTCCTGCTGTCAATCACCACCTCTGAACCTGGAATCACAAGAAAACATTTTTACATGAAATGAGTGAAAACGTTAACGGGCACAGACCCAGAGGTCCGAGGAGGCCGGGGGGGGGGGGGGGGGGGGGGGCTGTGAAGAGAAGCAAAGAAACGAGGGGGGGTTTGGCTCTTATGTAGGACGAGTGGTCAATGAGTTGGAGGAAAGCGTGACGAGGAGCCATCGTACCGCCATGTTGCGACTCATGCCGCTTGTTGTCAGAGTTCTGCTGGTTCTGATGCTGGTTCTGATGCTGGTTCTGGTTCTGGTTCTGATGCTGGTTCTGATGCTGGTTCTTCATCGTGTGCTGCTGGTCCTGACGTTCAGGAGCCGCCGCTCTGTCTGTGTGTTTGAACACATCCAGAAACGGAGGAACAGGAAACTCTGCAGCAGTGAAGAGACGGTGGAGGCGACTGTTTACTTCCTGCTGAGGTGTCTTTGAGCAAGACGCTGGTCGGTCCTGGTATCTACAGTAGGTGTGTTCTGTCGGACGCTGCCTTCACGTTACCTGCTATCTTCTCGTACTCTGGCGTCTGTGAGTCGGAGCTGCTGCTCTCCTCCATCTCCTGCCTCCTCTGCCTCACTGCTCCGTCCAGGTCGATGAAGTCACCAGAGAAACTCTGCACACAGACAACATGTGATCTAACAAGTCCGAACATCTACAGACGCTAGTGTTGATGAGTTTGTCTCACCAGAGGGAAGCAAGGCGTCAGCGGTGACCTCTGACCTCTGAAGCTGCTCTCTGCTGAGGAGGGGATGGGGCTGCTGCAGGGACTCTTCTCCTTTAAATACAGTTGATACTTATAGTCAATAATCACATACGTGAAACAATTACAGCATTTGGTGGAATCGTATTTATTAAACTAGCTGTTTAATCTTAAAGCCTCACAATCCAGTTGAAATCAAGTTTACACACGTGTGGTTATGGACACGTGTCAGAGCTGTTTGAATTCTTCGATGTGTGTCTGGTAAAAACATGAAGCTGTGGAGGCAGCTGTCGTGTTAACAGCAGCCGGTAGCTCTGAATGTACAACAACCTGCTCTCTGTTGACTTCAGGCCACCACCTTCGACTACTCCACCGTGTTTAATCCATAAACAGAACAACGTAGGTCGAGATGCACCGTTAAAACATTTCCAGGGAGTTTTCTGATCGGATGCAAAATGAGCGAACAGAGAAGATGTGGATGTAAGAATATGATGATGTTGGTTTTATGACAAGAGATAAATGTTAACACAGGATTCAAACTCTTCATTTCATTGGATGCGTAGGTGAACTGGTGCTTTAACAAATATCTCGACACTTCTTAACACCAGCCTGTTTGTCTGTTAACGTATCCTGACCCCAGCTTACAGCCACATGTGGGAAACCTGTCCTACCTCCAGATGAAGACAGATGGACATCAGGATCTTGTAGGTGTTGTCTCTGGACAGAAGAGACACGAACACATACTGCAACAGAAAACACAGTTTACAGTTTGAGTCAACTGGCAAAACTACCAAACATCGTTTCCTACACGGACAAGGCATTAAATATAATATCTGAATAATATATCACATATCATAATCATGGTGAGATGGTGGCTCCACTCGCTCACCCTGTCGTTTGCGGTGGCGATCACCAGAGCGTTCGGCACAAGGATGGCCGTTTTGGTCTTCTTGATCTGATTGACGGACACCACGGGGATGGCAATCTGTGACGCACAAACATCAGGATGAACAGTTGTGTCCTGCGGGGACTAGTTTACTCTCTGTCCGCACAGTGTCACTCATCCTGTGGGACGCAGCGCTCGGTTTTAAACCTCATCCTTTACTGTAAGTTCTCTGAGAAGCTTCTTCAGGTAAATGTTGATCATCTAAACCGACGTCCACAGTGATGATGCAGCTCAATGTCCATGTCACCAAAAACAGCCTCTCGTTGCATAAATAACGTTAAACCCCGTCTCAGGTTACAATACCTTTGTGTCTTTGCCAAACACCTTAGAGTGGAAGCAGATCCAGTGGTCGGAGACAAACATCCGTCCCTGGTAGAGGATGTCTTTCTGCAGAGCACAGGTGTAACCTGACCAACAGGTGAAGAACATCAAATTACCCAAGGGAATCCACATTCACTCAGCAACTCCGTTAAAAGGATTAAATCATCACCTAGACGTACAACTCATGGGAATCAAACCATAAATCATCAGCTGTGTCTCAATTCAGGGGTCGAGCCCTTCGGCCGCTGCACCTTAAAGACACAGCGCTGCCACTAGGCTGCCCCATTTCAAAAGCGTCAATCAATTCCCATCAACGAAGGACGGATGCTCCTGGGAACAACGTATCCCAGGATTCATTGCGTGCCAGCGACCAATCTCTTGTGAGCGTGGAGCCAAACTATGTGAGCGACAAAGGAGCTAACAATGCAACAGCAACTGCGTGAATTGCTGGCGAAGTTTTTATTTTGATTCAGCTTTAATGGTCCTCGTGTCCTCTGAAGGACACTGTCCCTCAACTGGGACACAGCTTTTATCTAAACCCTCATTCAGTATTTAAGGTGGAGCAGATAGTTGTGGTCATGAAAGACTTACTCTGTCTGAGCTGTTCCTCTTTGCTGATCTCCTTAAATATTTTATGGTAGTGGCAGTTGCTCTTAGACAGCTGAAACACACACACACACACACACACAGGGTTATAATGCTTATATAGATAATTATATCTATATTCCATCTATATAGATCACGCTGAGTGATGCTTGATGTATAAAACGTAGACCTCACAGATTTTGAATACACAAAAATGTTTTTTTGTTATATTTTGTGATGTTCTGAGATAAATGTGATAATAATGTTAATAATGATATTAATGCAAACCTGGTCATCAGCTGTGACTTAGCTACCTTAGCTAACTTAGCTCATAAAACACTCACTGATACTTAATGCTACCGCTAAATGAGGGCTCTCTGGGGTTCGGAGCAGTTCCACCCACTGTCAGGGATCATCAGTACGATAAGGATGTTGTTAAAGAGTCCGTCAGCAGAAATGATGTGTGATCTGACTCATCTGGAATCGACAGGTGTCATTAAATACGTGTCAGAGTTGATTCCTGAAAACTCACCTGGCTGTAGTGAGACTTCTTCCTGTCTATCTTAGAGTCTGAGTCCATCTGGACCTGAGTCAGCAGAGTGTGGTCAAAGGTCTTTGACCTGCGGACGACAAAATCAATACAGACAGAGGAGTTATCTCATTGTGCAACTAATATATAAATCACCTCTTACATGCATGCCTGCCTGCAGCCCTTAGTTCACCCATTCAAATGTATTTATATGATCCCTCCATATATTACACGTGTAAAACTGAGTTCAACAAACAGTTAACAAAGTGATAGACGATCAGAGTCCTTCTTATGAAGTTGTGACTACACACTAACACACTGATGTTTGTGTCCGACTGAGTAATGTCTCTTTGAGCTCCGTGTTGGGTCTCCACCACCTCCTGAGGTAAATAATACAACTTAATAAATTCAGGTTTAATGGAAAAAGGATTTGGCACTAACCCATTTATTCATGTCTTAAAACCTGATGTCCACATTTCACATAAAGTTTTGATTAACTCTGCTGTCCTCTGTCTCGCTACATCACCACCATCCTGTCAAAATCTAAAAATGTCTTCATCTCAATCCTGCTGTCCGAGCGAGAACCCTGCTAGTGTTTGATGATGTCTACATTTTAAAAGAAATAACCAACAAACAAACATGTGTTGTTGTTGTTTACCTGACTAATGCTGGTTTCCTCCTGCCTGACAGCTCCTGATCAGCCGCCTGCAGGGACTCGCTGATCGTCCTCCCATTCCTCGGATGCTCCTCCGCCACGTTCTCTATATCCGAACTGCAGAAAACAACAGTGAGTGAACGTCCACCTGAAAACTTTAGACAGAGCAGAGAGAGAAAAACCTGGAAACATAAGAATGGTTTGATGCTGAACCAGCGACCAAGACCATGAACACTCCAGGTCCATCGTGTGGATGTCAGTTTGTGGTAATCCAGTTTAATTCAAATGAGTTTCAACATCAACGACCTTCGACATATCTTTGACATTACTGGGCTGATTTCTGTTACCTAACGTCGGTCAACATGATCCGATAAGAGTTCATGTTGTCTTTGATTCATCGGTCAGGGTCAGCTCAGGATTATTTACATGTGATGAAAAAAACTGTGAATGTCACATCCGAGGAGCTGGAACAAGAAAATATCTCTGATCGAGAAACGTTTGAGTCTAATTTTCACAGAAGCGAATGCTGCTCCGCCACAGTCACATTCAAACTGCTGCAACACGACTGCAGATAAAAACAACAAGCGTTCAACAGCACTCTCTGTATGTCTCCTGTGTGTCCGACTCACTGATCGTCCCTCTGCTCGGGCCTTGTGGCTCCTCTGTTACACTTCCTGGCCTCTTCCTGAGACGTCTGCTGGTTCACACACTGTTCTGTCATCACGCTCGCCGGCATCGAACCCTCCACAGGCCGGGGGGTCGTCCTGCTGTCCTGAAGGCTGCCGTGAGAACTGAGACGTGAACTGATCCTCTGCTCCTTCACCTGCCTGTGGGAGTGTCCTCCGCTGCAGGGCCTCACAGGACACAGCCAATCAGAGCTCCTGGACCAGGTGGTGTGTGTGTGTGTGTGTGCGTGTGCATGTGTGTGTGTGTGGAAACCTTTGACCAGCTTTGATTCCAGAGGTTCGTGTATTTTCTCGTTTTGTGGTCATGTGAGGGATCGTGTTCAGATCATGTTGTCAGTGGGAACTTGGTATTTTCCCCATGAGGCTCTTTCAGGCTCAGTTTACAGAAGAACAAAAACATTCTTCAGTTTTTTTGACTTTTTTCTTTCATGAACCAAACACAAAGGTGGAAATCGGATCAGTTCCCTCTTGTTGATTTACAGGTTCCACTTTATTTAGCTTTTACCTCCACTGGTCTCTGACGTCATCTCCACGTAACGCAGCCTCTTAATCGTTTCATCGACAGAATCTTCCCAGTCAGGTCTTCAGAGTATGAGACTATAAGCTGCTACATTATCCCTGTCCCTGTCCCCCTATCGGACAAATGGTGTCCTTGGAGCTGCAATTTCCCTTTGTTTTGATTAATATTTCAGTTCTTGGTTGTGTCTCCACCTGCTGCTTACTTTACAGAGAGGATGTGTCTGAGTGTAGCTGAGGTATTGAGCGTCGAGTGGACAGGATGGGTCTTCATTGAGCCGGTGCTGGAGGTTTTTGGGTGAAGGAAGGACGTCAAAGGGTCGGGACACTTCTGGCTTCTTGTGGCCCAGACAGGATGGATGTGAGCCTGAAGTGGCCAACATGTAAAAAAACAGCTGGCCCAGATATTCCTGAACAAATATGGGTTTTATTTGCTCTGGGCCAGCTGACATCTCCACATCCGTCAGGGTCGCAGAGAAATGTGTCTGCACCCGAGCTTCAGTTTCTGAGGCAGCTCGACTGATCCATGTTCTGAAGGCCGTTCTCCTGCGTCTGTGTGTGTGTGTGTGTGTGTGTGTGTGTGTGTGTGTGTGTGTGTGTGTGTGTGTGTGTGTGTGTGTGTGTGTGTGTGTCTTTCTATCGTTGAGGGGACAAATTTAACTCAGAACCATGATTGGACATTTTGAGAGGTCCTCACAATTTCACAGAGAATATTTTGAGGCCTAAGGCTTGAATATAGTGTGAGGGGTTAATGAGTGTGTGTGTGTGTGTGTGTGTGTGTGTGTGTGTGTGTGTGTGTGTGTGTGTGTGTGTAATCTGAGCTGACTGATAGCAGTTGTGGGTCACTGGCCACAATAACGGTTAACAAACATGTTGTGAAGTTTCTCAGCGTTTGTTGGTCTCTCTCTCTCTCTCTCTCTCTCTTTCTCTCTTTCTCTCATTCAGCCTCATTTAACAGTTATCTCACCACGCACACATTAAAACACATATAAGTATACAAATACTCAAATACCTGAGGTATTTTGTACAGATAAATACCCTGATAGTGCGATTAGACGTGTGTACACAGTGTACACACGTCTAATCGACTTCTAACATTGAGAAAACCTTTGTTCAGAGACCTTAACCTGCTGCTCTACTTTGTGTCGTCATGGTAATTAATTTACCTTTAGTGGCTTTACACACACACACACACACACACACACACACACACACACACACACACACACACACACACACACACACACACACACACACACACAGTACTACTTAAATTTGCTGATTCATCTTTTTTAGGTTTCACCACACCATGAGTCGGACACTTTAATCCCAGCTGCTCTGGAAACAGACTGATGAAGTTAAACTGTTTGGATTTCTTCACCGTGGCCTCAGTGATTGGCGGCCGGACGATGACGAGTCGAGCTGCAGAGTCTCATGTTCGTGTGCAAACAAAGACCAGACGATCTTTGAAACACAAACATGAACCAAATGAACCGTCACTGAAAACAGGAAACCTCACCGGGACTTTTAGAGAATAACATTTCAAAGAGAGAGATGCAGACTACCCATAATGCAACAGGTTAGTCGATGCGCTTTGCAATAGTTTGTTCTGAAAGGTGAGGTACTAATAGAGTTATTATTATTGACTGTAAATAAAGATGGACGACATGACGGCTCCCAAAAGTGAAGCCAAAGCGTCTTGAACGCCCCCTGGTGTCTGGCTGCAGTATAGGTCATAAAACTGCCTCCTCCATGTTAGCAGATGGGACATGGGCCAAACAAATGTTTCTCAAAGATGGCTTCTGTCGTTTTAGGAAGATTTTATCACACTGATGTTTGTTCTGTTTTAATTATTTGATGAAACGAGGTTAGACTTTCTGATTGACAGCTGAGGCTGATTCCTGATTGGTCAAACGTGTCAGACATCTCTGGTCTCTGTAGTTTTCTGGATTTTCAGCAGGAGACTCGTCGTAAATGTTCTTACCGGGGATGTCGGGCCGGCCTGGACGTGACCCACGACGGTCTGGGCATCGTGCTTCTTCTCTTGAAGGTAAAAAACAGGTCGTCTTTGCAGCAGTTCTCCATCTGAGCGTCACAGTCACTGTAGAGCTGCCTCTGTTCTATACAACATGTGTACACGTGTATTCGACTGAAGCGATTCCCTCATATATACTGCAGGACACGCCTCCTGAACCTCATAACATCTCGTCTCATGTCCGTCCGTCTGTACAGTGTCTGTGTTTGTCCACAGTATGATGTGTAACAGTCGTACAGATGTTCTACTGACCCCTCGTCTTCCTCCTCCTGTTGCCCCCACATCTCTTATCTCACCGTCTGGTCAGTGATTGACAAACTCGTCTCAGAGGTTTTTTTTACTTTTACTGCACAATAAGTGTACATTCTGTGTCCTGTATACTTTGATAACCTCGCCCGCATTATTATAAGTTCCCATCAGAGACATACAGCACAAGGGGGATCATGGTATGCCCCTATAGCGCCCCCTGTGACCGACCAATGCAATTTAAAACCCAGAAAAAGAAAGTTCATAAAATAAAATTCAATCATTCGCACCTGATTGATGTTCAAACAATAAAACACACAAATGATTTTAATGAACTTGGACCATGTGTTGTCCATATCAAAGTGCTTCATGATGAATAAAATAGTATTAATCTGTTGATTCATTGCATTAATAAAATAATACTGCAGTTTTTTAAAGGCAGAAAGTACATGAACCCGAGTATATATATATATGTCACTATAGCGCCACCTGTGGTCGATCACTGCAACTTTAAAACCCCCAGAAAAGAGCAATTGATGCTTTAGCTCATTAAATGTCTCCAATTAAATCAGCTGCTGCACCTGACTGGTGTTTAAACAGTAAAACACACACTGCAGCGCCGCCACGTGGCCAGAGCAGCACACCACAGGAGCGTGTTTTAACTAGATTAAATGATCGATCACTGAATCAGATCATTTCATCAAATCAACACGGACACAACGTGAGAACCTGTGATTCTCAAACTTTCACGAGAAGACTCGCATGTGAGGAGCTGAGGGTTTTTTTTTATTGTGTCATGTTTTAATTGCAGGAGCAGAATAAATGTGTGTCACTCCGCCCGGAGGTGTGTGAGGACCGGGCCTGACCCTGCAGCGGCTCCGTGCTTCGTGTCACTGCGGCGGCCTGAGGATGAGCTGAATGCTGATGATCGTGGAGCTGGACCAAGGAGACGAGGAGAGGAGGAGATGAACCGTTTCCTCAGAGCTGTGGAGGATGGAGGTCTGCTGAGCGGCTGCAGGGAGCTGTCACCCAACCACACCTCCTCCTGCATCTCCTTCACCTCCTCCTCCTCCTCCTCCTCCTCCTCAGCCGACAGACACGCGGCCCTGCCCTCGCTCCAGACCCGGGGACCTGGCGGCGGCGGGTCGGAGCCGAGGAGATCCGCGCTGAAACGCAGCCGAGCCGGCCGGGAGGGACCAGAGGACCCGGGGGTGGAGGATCAGCCCGCGGCCGTCGCGGTGCGCTGCTGCGGAGGAGGAGAGGCGAGTGTCGGGAAGCAGCAGCTGCGGCGTCGGGAGAGTCAAGGACGCGGCGTCGGCGGAGAAGGAGCCGGGATGATCTCAGCGGTGATGAGGGAGGCGGACAGCGGCGTCTGCTCCGACGTGACCGCGGCCTCCAGCTCTGCGACATGCGCCAAAGGCAAAGAGGAGCGGAAGGGGAAGAACGTGATCCGCGGCTGGAAGAGAGACCGGGACCGGGACAGCGGTCCTCCTGCCGCTGCCTCTGTCCGGCAGAGGAAGGAGAGAAGCGGGGATGGTGCGTCTCCTCCTCCTCCTCCTCCTCCCTCCGTCTTCCTCTCGTCGTCCGCCCTGCCCGAGCATCATCTGTGCCGCGACGGCCCCGGACTGTGCCGCTGCGACCTCAGGACCACCGCTGGAGACAACCACCACAACAACCACAACAACAACCACCACAACAACCACCACAACACAAACAGCAGCGGAGCTAAGAACGCGCTGGATTGTGGAGCTAAAGGCGGCGGCGCTATTGTTGTCAGGCGGCAGCATGACGACACGCCGGCCGCCAAGAAACACAGAGGAGCCGAGAAGGTAGGATGCGTTTATTGTCTGGAGGCCAATCCTCCCAACAACACACACAGACACACAAACATCTGCAGCTGATTCTCCCGCACACTCACAGCATCTCAACACTTTTCACAGAAGAATGAAGGAAGAGCTCCTGTTAGATATTCAGAGCACAGGCAGGTGCAGGTGTGAGGCCACAAAGAGGCAGCACAGGGATGTTCAATGGATGGAGGGATGAGAGGTGGATGATGGAGGGATGAGAGGTGGATGATGGAGGGATGAGGCTGCCACATGATATTTATTTCCTATTGTTGTTGCCCAGCTGGTGTCATTGTTCCCAGTGAATGTGTCTCACTGTGTCGGCTGCTATTTACCATGCTGATGTACAGACAGCACATTTTTTGTCTTTTCTTCTTTAGGAGGGGAGATGAAGAGGAGGATGAGGAGGAGGGAGGCAGCAGCAGTGTGTCCTCCATCCTCCTCTTCTTCCTCCATCCTCCTCCTCCTCCTTTCAGAACCATTTCATCCAGCCCCTTGTTTTTGCAGTAAAAGAGAAAGAAGTGTTCCCATGTGAGACGAGGCGTGAAGGAATAAGAATTTGCTTTGTTTCCTCGTGACGTCAAAATGAATCCAGTGTCCACATCTTAAAAACCTGCAGGTTCCCTGTCTGCACTGAGGTTTAATCAGCCACACCAGACTCCACTGGATTTTCTGGTCATTTAAGGGAACAACATGCATCACTTGTGAAATCCTGCTCTATGTCATCCTGATGAGAGACAAAGATGGAGGAAGATGGAGGGCTGGAGAGGTGAGGTGGGGAAAGAGATGTTTGACAGGGAGGGAGGAATGGGACGTGACAGTCTGAAAGACGCAGGGAGGGAAAAAGAGAAGCAGATGGAGGATGTCCAGAAGGAGTTTGGTTTTTTTGTGGGATTAGAGGAGGCAGGAAAAAGCCGAGGCGTCCTCCCTGCTGCTGGCAGATGCTGCTGACAGGAGGAACGCCGGCCTTCCTCCGCTTCTCTGTTTATTTGTTGATCTGAAGGATTCCCATTCGCTGGTGAAACACACACACTCACTCCGTGGAGGCTGTAATTCATCCTGTCAGCGCTGATCTGGGCTCCACTCGTGACTCCTTCTGTCCTGTGACGGTCGTCGTGGAGCTCCAGAGGATTTTGATTCTTTTATTCACTAACAACTGGGATTACAGTTGAAATATGATAATAATATTCACACGGTGGTCTCTGCAGACTCCATCCAGACACTGATAACCTCAGCAAACCTCTCACTGCGTCAACATCACGTGGGGTCAGTGAAATAAACAAAGACGTCGTGTCTCCACTTCCTCCCATCGTCCAGAACTGAAGCCAAAACATCGCCGGGAGGAACGCTGCCATTTTGTACCTGAGTCTGTGGAGCAGTAGAACTGCAGAGCGTTTTAATATCATCAATAACTCATTAAAACGTTTTCTTCACCAGTGATCAATGTTGTTACTGACATTAGTCAAACACTCAAGTTCCTTTTAATGTTGTTGAATTTATCGTTTTTACCTCTAGAGGCGTCGTCTGTTGCTCGACTGTAGGTGTGAGTGTGAACGCTTGTTACACCCAGACTACGTGTTCGTCTGAAAAGGCTTCTTTTCTTCAGAGCTGCTTAAACGGAGAAGTTTTTATTTTGAAAACTCCGAAGCTGTGTTTGAGTCTGGACGAGCAGAAACGAAGATGTTTGGAAACGATGACGTCGACTCTCACAAACTAGATTTGATAAAAATCCGTCATGTTCACACATTTACACGAGACAATTAACAACTTAAATGAAAAGAGCCGACTGTGATCAGTAGAGAAAAGAATCCTCTGGGGACTCTTCATGTCTTCTCTACATCTTAGACAATTCTCACACGAAGGTCTTGAGAAAGTCACGTCAGGATATTGACCTTTGGTCCAGAATGAAAAGTGAGGACTTTGAATCCTCAATAAAAAGCGAGAAGTCGTCCTCTGTGGACCATGACTGCAGAACATTTCCATCCATCAAGTGGTGGTTCAGATTCTGAATGAACCGACCGTCCTCTCAGTCACAGCTGAGAAGCTCCGGCTAAAAATATCCACACAAATTTAAAGATGGAACGAAGCCTCCATTAAAAATCAGAGTCGGGCTTGTTGACAGAAATAAAAGCAGCTCTGCCGCTGCAGAGGCTCAGACTGTCATCTGCATGACAATAAGATGCACTGGAGTGTGTGTGAATGACAGCGGCGGCTGTGTTGTCACCGTGTGTCGGTCTGGATCCCTGCAGGCTGCACCGACATGAAGCAACACAAACACTGTTTTATCGTCCTGTCTTCACTTCTGATCGTCTCACATCAGTTCTGATCGTCTCACAGAGCTAACACGCTCCTCCTCACTTCCTGTTTACTGTAACTCGCTTCATCTGCGCCTCCACTGAGACGTTGTGAAACCAGCGGCTTGTTTTTCCAGTTTTGTCCCGTTTACCTGACGTTTTCTTTCCACTAGGTTTTGCGCAGGCCTTGGTTTCCATGGTGATGTCGACAGTATTTGGTTTATTCAGGCCGGAGCTGTGATCGGGGTGTGATGTCGCATATAAACAGCTGACTGAGGGAGTGATCAGGAGAGGTGCATGCAGGGAAACACAGAGGACTGTGAATTCTAAAGTGTTATAAAGGCATCACAGGAAAAATCCTCTTTCATAATAATAATGATGCCTGAAGATAGATTGAATGTTTGGTTCAGATGTAGGTACGATGTTCCTGCAGGGACTATAAAGGTGTTCACACTGAGCGTTGATGATCAGACCAGGTAATAATCGGTGTTAAATCAGATTTGTCTGTGTTGTGTTTCCACTGGTCAGATGTTAGGATGAATAAAATGTGAGTGACGGCCGCGTCCTTTCCTGAGACAGCAGCATAAACCTCCTCGTCTCTGTTGTTCAGGTTGAATAAACGTGATGAACGTCCACACGTCCTCAGCTTTAACTCACAGTCTTGGCTCATGTGAGAGGAAAAACAGTTACTGCTTCATTAGGTCTGATAAGATTCACGCCGGGGCCGCAGGTCTGTGGCGTCTATTGTTCACACGGGGAGCGCGTCTGAGGCGGAGCTATGTAAAGTTTCAGGTGTTTCCTCTGATAAGAGTAGCCTGTGTGCTCAACTCAGTGTCAGGACTCTGCAGGAAGAAGCATCCTCCAGTCCTGACATTAAGATAAAAACACAAACACTACAGTGCTTTTACTGTGAAAAGGAACAGGAAGTGTTGCAAATATTAGTTTGCTGCCTCTTCATCAGATATGAAGCTGGGATCGGATAAAAGCTAAATGTGATGACGCGCATCATTCATTTCCTCCATTCACACCCCCCCCCCAAACAACACGCCGATCACATGTATGAAATCTGAGCGTCATGCTGCAACCTGTCAATCACTCCGACAGAATGCTGCCTGTTAATGATGAGGTGTCACGCTGCTGAACGACCTCATTACTGCATGTGCCAGTTATCAGTCTCATCCCCTCAGTCGCGGTGTTTCTCCGTCAGATCAGAAAGGTTTGATTCACGTGTTCTGTATCAGGAGGATTTGACTTTGCGTCAGTAAACTCAGCCTGTCAGTGAACAGCAGCCGGCAGCGAAGCTTCCTGAGCCGTCGTGTCAAACATTTCCTGCTTTCTCTCGACAGTTGGACGATTTAGAGCCGACGGGACGAAGACGAGCTCCTCCCAGTTTTCGAGTGACGATGACGTGGTTTACGTTTAATAACTTTACGTTAAAGAAGAGAACATTTCTGTGAGACATCAGCATGAAGCCGATAAACCTGATGAGCTTTGACTCAGTGAATTACACTCACTCTGTGGTAATGAAGCTAAAACAGTGTAAATTACATGTCACAACTCGAAACAGATTTATTTTGTGACAGAGGCAGAGAAGGTGTGAATCAGTTCTGCTGCTCTTCATCCACCAACTCTTATTTTATTTATTTATCTGTTTTATTTAAACGTGAAAATAGATTTGAATAGAAATTGAAAAAGTAATCGGATGATCTTTATGTTTATCGGCTGTCGTTCACCTGATGATCACAGTTAACGTGGGACTCTTCAGCACGACTCACACCTGAGGCTGATCATCAGCTGCACTTTCATGTTGTTGTCGCGGTCCGACCGTTATCTGACAGCTCCTGAGACGACCTTCGTCGACACCCACGTGTTTTCAAAAGGCACGAAATGAAGCGACGCTGACGTGGATTCCTCCGACTCGTGTCTTCTGGACCATGTGCAGCGACTGTGATATTTACGAGTGAGTGACGATTATCAGCCTCCGGGGGGGGGGGGTCAGATTTTGACCTTTTGATTTGATAGTTTAGCTCATTCATTACAATGAGGCCGCGGCACAAACACAGCCGCTGTCGGAGACGATCCAACAGGAAACAAGAGACTTTAAAGGCTTTTGATTTGATTGATTTCGTGTTTTGTGTCTGTGTCCGTAAGTTAAATCTAACGTTGAGCTTAAATGATCCTTGAATCAGAACAATAAGAATCAGAACAATGAGAACAGACAGTTTGTGTGCGTGGTGCAGCAGTGTGGGATGATGGGAGTTGTAGTCCTGGGTTGGATCACTTCAGAGCTGAATTCTCCTCCTCTATAAAACAAGTTCACGTTCACTGTTCGGTTTCTCTGAAAACTTACGATACAGACGTTCAACCACTAAAATCCTTCATCTGCTTCAATTATAGAATTAAAAAAACACCAACATTTAAAAAGCGTATCATAAAAAGTCTCTTTTCTGGAAGACGAACACTGACACACGCACAAAGACGCTGTGACGCCACCAACAGGCGAACGAATGGAACGCACTGTTACCGTGATTAAATGTACGGATTTCATCAGAATTGAAAATATAAGAACACAACCGGGTGTTTTTAGATGAAGTCACAGACTCAACCTTTAATTCAAAACAGGGTTCAAATTCTATAGAGAGAATTTCTTCAGATCATGATTTGGTTCTAAATCTCAAACAGGTTTTAAATATTTTTATGTCTCCATTCTTCCTCAGTTCTTCTCAGAACAATCGAAGCATCAATCTTACGCTAAAATCCAGTTTCACTCTGCAGACGAGTCGTCAGAAGGTTTTGTTTTGGTTTCGTGTGTCGGCTCCACTGAGCTGTGATTGACAGGAGGTTATTGGTTGAAAACACAGAAATCAGACAGGCAGGAGACAGACGAACCCTCCTCCTCGTCCCTCCCTCCCTCCCTCCCTCCCTCCCTCCCTCCCAGAACCCTTCGGTGAATTCGACAAAGATCCTCAGACGTTTTGTGAAAAACGAGCGTGTGACCTTGAGGGTGGTTTTCATTCTGTACAACCTCACTTCATCACTACGCTTCATGTTTTCTTTATCATCCCGGAGGTGATGTAGACGTGCAGGTTTCATTCTTTTGGTCTGATTCATGTTTCACACCGGCATCAAAAATGATATTTAGTCTTTGAGTTCTGATAAAAGAACCGTCAGTGAAGATGTTTCTCGTCCAGCGTCTCACTGATTTCACTCCACTTGTTTCTCTAATTTCCTTCTGTCTGTGTTCGTGGAGTCGATTCTCAAAGTGCCCTTGATAAACCCTCATTTTCCAAGTTGAAACAGTTTCACGTGTTTTCCTCTCCACTGGGTTTGCATCGGTCACGTCTTGCCGTTGACTTTGTATGCAGCCGTGCAGCTTCCGTCCCGAACACAACGTAAAGACTGTCAGTCTCTGTTTCTTCTTCTCGGTCTCTGCAGATAATGGGGCAGAGGTTTCTGCCAACTGTCCGTCACAGGCGCTAATTCTCTCACCTGATCACTGGGATCACTTCGCTCTCTGAAGGAAATTCAGCTGTCAACAGGTTCAAACTGCAAAATCAGAGTCAGAGTGTTTGACTGCAGCCGAATGTTTGTCGTTTTAACAAAGAACATATTAACCACCTGATTCCATTCACCACATCTACACTGCGGCCATTTGACGTCTCGCTCACATGTGATCAACGTAATAAGAGTCATACTGCTGCTCGAACATAATCCTTGTGTTTAATCTGTCCTGTTGTGGGACTAATGAAGGATTATTTTATTTTATCTCTTATTTTATCTTATCTCATTTCTCACTGATTAGAAACTGAAAAGACAATGAATAGTTCAACAAGTTAACATCGGGAGGTTGAACCATGTTTCAAGGTTAGCGTTAGTTTGATAGTGTCTCAATATGTTTTAATTCTGAAATATCAAATAAACCGTTTGGACACAATTAATTACGCCTGGAAGTCAAACTTGAGGAGAGCAAATGTCCCCTGAAGCTCGTGTGCTGCAAACTGACAGAGAAAGAAACTCCGAGCGTTGGAAGACAACACTGTGACCGAGCTGAGTGCGAGCTGTGGAGGACGGACTCAAAGTCCATTAGGTATCAAAGTGTGAGCGGCAGCCAGTGTGAAAAGGCTTCGTGGAACAACAGGCCGCCCACTCGCTCGACTCCGCAGGCTGACAGCTTCTCCTTTTATTCACCGCAGCCTCCACTGCTCAATGAAACACCGCGACAGAGAAACAGCCTCACAGCGTCACCATCCTCCGTCTGTCATTACCTGAAAACCCTTCTAAGACTCACCCATGATCCTCTCTGTCTGCCGCTCGCTCACACTGTGCTTCGCTGCAGCTCGCTGTGGTTTTGTTCACAGACGTTCATTCAGTCGAGCGTCTCATCTGTTAAAACCCAGAGCAGATTAAAGTGTCTTCCATCGGAATCGATGAGCGCGCTGGAAAATGACGAGGAATGTGGCGCGAGTCAGAAATGTTTTGAGGTGATGTCGCCGATCGGAACATTTCATGTTGTTAATGTTTTTCACAGCTGACAGATTCCAGCTCCGGTGTTTTGGTCTGAAGAGGAAAGAATCTGTGGTCTGAGACTGAACCTACAAGGATTCTGTGACACAGACGTTCTGACAGTATTTCACTGAATCGGAACGGAACGTTCTTTGTGTTGAGCAGAAGATGAAGTGTTTGTTGGTATCGATCGGTCGGATGCTGTGAAACAACATTCTGACTTTACACAAACTTACAGCTTTGAGCTTAATGAGCTGAAAATATTGATTTGAGACTTTAAGTTAAAAACGGAGAGTCTCTTGTTTTTAACGAACCACGACGAGAAACGTTGAAACTGTTTGAAAATAACAAGGTGATGAAAAAAGGTTTGAATGGTGATTTGTTAGCGTCTGAGGAGACGAGGACCCGGAACACAACCTTCGCACACTTGGTTCGTCGGAGCTGGTTTTCTTGTCGTGTTTTGGTGAGAGCCCGGAGACTCAACTGGAGACTTCAGGTGTTAACAGCTGATGTTCTCATGCTGTGGTCGTCATGGTGTCCGTCCATTAGAACGACCAGAGAGCAGCCTGACGAGGATGTGGGCTCTTGGAGGCTGATACCGATTAGAGAGTAAAACGTTTCTGATATAAAATTGTTAATGATTCCAAACCCACGTGACAAAGAAATGTGATTGAGTCAGAAGCTTTATGATGAATATCTTAATAAATAAATGAGAAAACAAATAAAACCAAATACGTACAACTTGAACTTGAGTAAAGTGTATCTTCAGTCATCAGCTTGGAGCAGTGAAGAACTAATCATGTTATATTCAGTCTGATCAGATCTGGTCACTTCCTGTTGGACGTAATTAAGATAAGATAAGGTCAAATATAACAGGTTCCCTTTAAATCACTTGATTTTAGAAAATACAGCCAGAGACAGAAGCATCATCAGAGTCAGTGTTTTAAAAAATACTTTTAAACTTAATGTCCAATTATTAGAAAGTAGAAAAACGTTGTTCTGTTTTTATTCCGTCACCAGGTTTAAAGAAAAACGTATTTTCTGTTTCTTGAAGCATCCGATTCTGTCTCATTCACAATTTACTACCTGATAAATAATGGATTCCATAGTGAGCAATACACTCCTGACACTTGACAAACTTCATCACTGACAAATGCATCATGGTACATTATGGATGGAGTCATGGTGAAGAATGTTGAGCAGGATTCGCGTGTACAGCATCTGTAAATCTTAATTAAGACATAAGACGGTGGGGGGGGGGGGGGGTACAGAGAGTGATCTAGAGACAACACGTCTCACAGTGAATATGTTGCTCGTCTCGTCTCAGGTTATTGTGTAGAAATACTCATCAAGAGAACGTTTTAAAGCCCTCGGGTTTTGAACACGTGTCCCGTTAGCTGGTCGGTTTAGTTGATGCGTGATACTCAAGTGTCAGACAAAACAGTTTGTCACTGAAGTGCAATGAATCCTGGGTAGTCTGGGCTGGGAAGGATCCACCCGTGATGGAAGGACACATTTAATGGAGCCTTGGAAACCGAGCAGGCTCGTCACAGTTAAGGCCTCAAACCGTCGAACCGTCTCTCTTCTGACGCTTTGTGATTAAATCATCATGAAAACGCTGCTGAGATTAAATATGTGTAGATTTGTATGAAAGTAATTATTGTTAATGTTTGTGCAGCAGCAATGTGTCGTTAGTTTTCAGATGTTTTGCAGCAGCAGCAGGAGTTATTACAGCAGTGAGTAATGCTCTTATTCTGATGGTTAAAACGAAATCGTTCAGAGGGGGGGGGTGTGTGAGAGAGAGAGAGAGAGAGAGAGTGGATAGGGAGTGAAAAGGCAGTGCAGAGACACTGGAGAGAGAAAATGGGGAGAGGACGGCTGCCATTTGCAAAAAACACCAAATAAATACGCACGTACACACAGACAATAAATACCGGGATGATTTCTGACTGGGAACAAAAAAACTGTCATTGTTGCTGAGGGACTTAATAAAAGGAGAGGAAAAGAAAAGGGAGGAGAGAGACGATGGAGAACAGAGGAACATGAGAAGAAGGAGAGAAAAGGGAGGAGGAGGAATAGCAAAAGATTCAGGAGAGGAATAAGATTTAAGAAAAAAGGAAAAGATGAGGACAAGAAGTGAAGAGAGATGAGGAAAATAAGAAAGGAGCATGTGAAGGAGGAAAATTGAGAAAAACAAAGATGAGGAGAAAGAAAAGGAGTGAGAGGAAGGAAGAGGAGAAATGGGTGGACATAGATAGATGAAATGAAAAGTAGGAAGAACGGGAGGATGAAGCAAGGGAATGAAAGGAAGATGTAAAAGGTGGAGAGAAAGAGATTGAAGGAAAGGGGGAGGGAAGGAGGGAGAGAGAGGAATGAAAACAGAAGAGGGGATAAGAGGAAAGACTCCAGTTACATCAAACAGGCTGTCAGGATGGATGAAAAGATGAGAAGATGAAACGACGGATGAAAACTGGGCTGATTAAAATTCTTTATTGACATTTTTAAACACAGAAACATTTTCTTCAGTAGAAATGTGATTGAAAATGAAAAAGAAGATAAAGAAAAGAGTCTTTGTTTAATTATAGATTTTTGGAGCAGAATTAATGGAGAGCTCCTCCGCTCCCCCGACACCCCCCCCCCCCCTCCCTCGCTCTCTGATTAATTTGGGTAAATCTCTGTATGCGAGCGAGGAGGCGAGCGAGGAGGCGAGCGAGGAGGCGACCTCCTCACGAAGCTGCGGCAGAAAACCTCCAAGTCAAATGTACCTGAGGTCGAACTGCAGCAGAGTTTTTAATCCTCAGGTGGATTAAAGTGGTGAAACAGATTTAAAATAAAGCTTTTATCAGGACGACTGCTGTAGAATTAGATATTCTAGTTCTACTTTATTGTTTTAAATTATATTTTATTGAATAATTTAATGTTTTTAAAAAAGAAAAAAAGCTCAAAGACACTTTACAAGGTTCTGCAAGGCAACATGTACGTTTTACATGTTACACAAATCCGAATGTGTGTGTGTGTGTGTGTGTGTGTGTGTGTGTGTGTGTGTGTGTGTGTGTGTGTGTGTGTGTGAATTGATTCTATAGTAAAAACCACGTCATCGTCTGCATAGAGTCCCCACATCAAACACCAAATCCCACAATTCCTTGTAACTTGTGTCGAACAATGTCCTCGATGATTCTGTGTTCTTGATTTTCACATGATTTCACATCATATTAAAAAACTAAAGGTTGTTTCTGATCTAAACACAGAAACCAGGTTCGTTGTTGTCAGAAGAGGAAACAAGCTTCTGTTTCTGTTCATCACAACATTCAAGTCGACCTTCTTATCCCAAGATGGTGGATCATCCTGGGATAATTAACTCATTATCTCCAGATTATCTTGAGACGTGCGGTCTTGTGAAACCTACTTTCTTAGATTTGAAATGTCTCTCGTGTAGTTGTTGGTATCACGCAGAGGATTTTTGTGCCTGACGACGCTCTCATAGATTCTGTGAGGAAGAAGAACGTGGCTGGATTTTATCTGACGGGAAGCGAGTGAGACAGGTTCTGTTTGTGCTCGGCCCCAGGGTCCATCCATATTTTACTGGATGTTGGCTCTTTGTGTTTTCCCTCCTCCTGTGTGACTCAGTTAAATCAGTAATACTCCAGTTTCTCCCTCTGTCTCTTTTTATCTTGGACATTTTGGTCTTTGTTGTTGTCCAGCCAGAGACACCTCAGGCTTCACAAAACAAGATATTGGAGACTCAGGAAAAAAAAAAAAGAATACAACAACGGAAATCAATGATCGCAGACGCCCGAGGCGAGAGCGGTGATGCAGAGTTTCAATCAGCTCGGGCTGCTGGGAGGAGGCAGAGGGAAAATAACACGGACAGAAAGAAACGAACGCTGTTAATATAACTGAGCACATTCAGCAGATGAAGTCATCAGATCTGGCTCCTGAAGCCGTTACTGCTCACTGCTGTCGAACAGGAAACTGAATCGTGGTCGTCCATCTCGACTCCGTGTGGTTATTTTTAGGACTTCGTCCTTCGCTGCGGAGAGAGACAGATGATTACGCTGTGGAAGAGGCTGATTCCCAATTAAACAGAAAAATAAACAGACTTTGTTTTGAGCTTGATCATTAGAGTTTCCTTCAGCAGCCAGCAGCTTTGTTCAGTGACCATGGTTCAGCCTCATGTAACCCAGCATCATCGTGAGATGTTCACAGTGTGGACACGAGTCGAATGCACAGAAGAGGACACGTAAAAACTTTGACATGTGGCAATGTCAAAGTTTTCTTTTGTTTAGGCAAAGTAATAATTGTTTTTGAGCAATGAAGAAGAATTGATTTCCTGTAAATGAAAAAGTCGTAGAATCTGATTGGTCCAGAGATTTGCGTACCTGCTTATGTCAAATTTTTCGCCGTGTTGGAAAATCTCTGTTTATGAGAACAGGTCACAGGATTTGTCCCACATTGTGACGCATGATCGTTTGTAAACGTTGAATGAAATCAGATTAAAAGTCAATTAATTGATTGACAGAAAAATAAACCAGCAACAACAGAAGAGAACAAGTGGAAACACAAGAGTTTGATACTTGGATGCTACTTGGAGCAGAAGCTCTTTACAGTTCAGGTTATGCCGTTCATCCCCCCCACACACACACATTCATACAGTGCATCCAATGAGGGGCAATTTGATGTTCAGTATCAGATGGGGGAGACAGGGATCGAACCGCCGATGAGGACGACCAATCTACCCCCCTCAGCCACAGCCGCTCTGTCAGGAACAAAGAATGTTGACATTATATCCAGTCCAATCAGACCTGGTCACGTTGTCACGCTCTTTATCGAACGTGTCGCCCCTAGCAACACACCTGCCAGTCTGAAGTAGATATGAGGAGCGGCACTCGAGGTGAATTATATGTTGAATGATTCAGGCTGCGATTTGTCTTATTAAGATGAATTAATTATTAATTAATGAATCTTTCGGTTCATGAGGCTGAGTGACGGGTTTCCACCATCTCCACTGTTTCCTTGAAAAAGTGAGAAATGAATTAAGATGAAAAGAGAAATCTGAAGTGTTCGTATGAAATCACAGCTGATTCCTACGATAAAAGGAAAACGCTCCGGCTTTGACTGCTCCGCATCAAGGTCACATTGGGTTACACTGTGCTGCAACAGCGCATGCTAATCAGTCTTGTGTAACCATGAAGTCGATTTTTTTATAAGAGTTCTGCTGCTGCTGCTGTCTGACTTTTTAATTAAGAAACTGTGTGAGAACGGCTGATTTGTTTGAAGCGTTCAGCACACCAGGGAGCGGCCTCGTGTTTTTATTGTTATTTTGCCGTGTGACTTCGTGTCCCGACTGACTGTGGCTGCAGCGGAGCGTTTTTTATTCCGGGCATCCGAAGGAGGAAAAAAAGAAGTTAACGGCAGAAGAGAGATCACAGGGGATCTCGATTATTCTCTTCCAGTTAATTTGCTCTGTGATTTGGTAGAAGTCATCCTGGGTGGTCTTTGTCAGCAGCTGTGTGGGAGTTAACAGATGGTGTCAGGAAGCGCAGACGATCATCGCTTTTTTGTTTTATTGCTATTTTGTTGGATACATTTGCATTTTTCGACGTAGACAAACCTGCTTTTAATACCTGGAGAAGAGACTCTGGGACTGAGACTGAAGCCTGGAGTTATGCTGAGACTCGTCCTGAGCAGCTCAGGGACCAGCGGAGGGAAGAGGAATTATTTCCACAGGAAGTTTCAAACCTCAGTGGAACTTCAGAGGGAAGTGTCAAAGCAAAAAGGGCTCGAACTTTTCCCAGAAATCAAAATCAAATTTGACATGACACAGAATTCCATTGAATATATTTGCATTGGTTACGTGATTGTCGACTCAGGACGACTTTGCTTTGTGGCGTTTGAAACTTTACTGACTCACACAAGTTGATCGTGGCGCCCACTGCTGGGGTTGAAACAAAGACCATGAAACAGTAAAGGGTTTTATTTCCTTTACGCCAAATTCGGCTGAAGCTCGAGACATGTTAGCTGTGTCCAAACTAAGTGACTGCATCCTTCAGAGGCTGCGTCACATAGTTTGGACACAGCATCTTAACTAAGCCGTCCAATTTTAAATGCAAATGCATCCTTCCATTCCTGAGCAACAAAGGATCCAATAAATCCTCCTCGGGCCAAATTATTCCAGGAGTCATTGAGTGACAGAGCTAACGAGCTAGCCAGGTGGGTGGCTGAGCTAAGTGCAGCCACTCATAGGAGCTAGTGATGCAAAAGTGAGAGCGGTACAAGCCGGTGACGCAAATAAGAAATGTCCCGTAGGCCACACCGTCTCGTTTCAGACCACTTCTAATCCCTCTCATATCTGCTGGTGTCCAGTCACAGTGGTCGAGCTGTAGAAGCTGAGGGATTTTAAAGAACCGCTCAGAGAACAAGTCTTTACAGACTCGATACAGACTCCATGTCTACAGAACCCCATCGTGTCTGTGGTGGACGAGTTCTTCTGAGCAGGGGAATCTCTCATCGCTCGTGTCGTGAGTTATCAGTTGAGCCTGTGATCTTTAATGAGTCGTAACGCCGCTCAAATAAAATGCTGACGATTGAGCCCGAGTTTCTGCACCAGAAATACAGTTTGAAATAATTTGTCTCCTGCACAGTTTATTGTTGCTGCTGTGATGATGATGATTTTACATGAACACTATAGAAGCTGCAGGAGGCTTCACTCCTGAACAGCTGTTCATGAACATAAAGAACAAAAATATGAGAAAAACATTAAAGTTCTTATTTAATGTTTTATTAAAACTTTAGATTAAAAAAATATATAAATCTGAAACTCAAACAGAGAAACGTTGTGACCTCTAATGAATCCTCTTCTCTCCAGGTCGAGCCCATGTTCACGGTGCCGGCTCCCCCTGTTCCAGGCCACCCCGGCTCCTCTCTGCCCTCGGCTCCATCCTTCTCCCCCCCGGCCCTGCCCACCTCCAGCACTAAGCAGATGGCAGTGAGGACCAGGTCCATCGGCACCAACACCCAGGATGGAGCCGTCTCTGGGGCACTGGAGGGCGACTCCGCCTGTCTGGGGCCCTGTCAGCCCGGGACCAGCGTCAACCTGGAGGGTATCGTGTGGCATGAGACGGAGGAAGGTAAGAGGGTTTCATTTATCACTCTCGAAGTATTTTCTTCAAGTAACTTTCTTCTGTAAATCCGGCATCAATACATAACTTAAAGGTGCTTAAAGTTGGTGCAACTTTGATCATTTGAAATTCTTAGAATGTTCGACTCAAAATGTTTTTAGAATTATGAGAGATGAATTATCTGAACACAAGATAATTAGTCGACACAACTTTTCTTAACAACGTAGAGGTTTGTTTTACGGGATCACTCACCAGTGAGGAAGCCACTGAAACATCTAAATTATAAAAATATAATAAACGTGAATGTGTTGTGTGTGTTGAGGAGGGTGTGTCCAGTGTGGGTCCACCATAGATAAATAAAATGTTTTTTCCACACATGCAGTTTGGGAACTCCAACAAGTCTCTTTGCCGTCGAAACATCCGTAAAATGTTGACCATCCTCACTGACAGACAGACTTCCTCACAGCTTCATCGTCACACGTGTGATCGTTCTCGTGATGATTCAGCGAGATGCAGTCTCATCTGCTCCTCGGGCTCCGATGTGCTTGGGAACCAACTACATCTCGTACGTCGGATTCTGTTCGGTTTCTCTGTTAATTCTCACAATGGTCCATCACTCGTTGGGCAGATAAAGATATAGATCGAGAACTTGTGAACCTTAGAATTTAAAGTTCAAACTGTGTCTGTAGATTTTGTTCAGGCTTCACTGAGGCAGAAACAGATCAGCAGCTTTTCTGATCCCTGAGCGCGACGTGACTTTAAAAAACACTGACTCAAAACAGCTCAGACGTCGCCTCTGAGGGGGGAATATTGAATATTGTTGTCCTGAATGATTCGTCTCTCACTGGAAACAGATTTAATCGACTGATATAAAACAGTTCTTACTGAACACGGTCCGAGTGAAAGCTTCACTTTATCTTTTTCACCTAAATCTCCTGCAGTAAATGTGTGAAGACTCATTTGCAAGTTTGCAGTAAATGTTTGTTTAGCTCGTCCTCGTTAAAGCTAAAGATAGGGTGGTTTGACTTCAACAGGGGAGGCTGTAAACTCAGACTCTTCATTTAGAAGCTGCAGACGAACGATATCCAACGTTCTGACGGAGCCCAGAGAGCAGGAGTCTCCTGAGGAGTCGTTTCTCAGGTTCAGTTGGGAGATTTTAAAACGATGCTCAGCTCAGAAGAAAAACAAAACAACCTCAACTCAACTCTGGTTCAGTTCAGTTCTTATCATGTGACCTAAATATGGAGTCTGGTTTGGTTTGTTTGTCTCTCTCCACAACCTTTGACCTCTTCTCATGTTTGTGTGTTATGAAACCAAAGCCTTTGGTTATGTTACGTCCAAAGTTCAGGACTCGCTGTGTTTTCTGTCCGGGCTCCGAGATCTGGGAGGAGTCTCTGCCCGAGCGTCAGATCTGAAAACTCTGAGGTGGATTTTAGATTTCATTTATTCTCTAAATTATTTTTATTGAGCTGATTTGGTTAAACTGTTTATTGAAGTTTCGCTCACCCTCCATGAACTCTCAGTGTCACCTGAGGGCAGCACGGACCTGAAGTCCACTAAAGTGAAGCGTCTTCAGGTTCTTCAGATTCTCACAAGCAAAAATGAATCTTTTTCCAGATCCCGAGATCCAGTGACTCAGTTTAATCAGCGTCGTGTGACAGAGGAAGTAAAGGGTTAATTTATTCTACTTTACGTATTTAAAGCCATTCGTCCACTAGAGGGCAGCACAGAGTCGAGAGGAAACAGGAACCATTGCAACATGCGGATGGTAAATTATCTGTTGAAATTTCTTCCTCATGTTTTATGATCGTCTCGTTTGAACTATTGGCTACACTGCCCCCTGTGATTTCCTGTGGAACTGCCCAATTTCATTTGTTTTGCACGCGTCATCAAGCTTTCAGAAGACGTGCACAAATATGGACGATATATACCTCCAACGTTGAGCACAACAAGGTGAAGCCAGCGAGAAGCCACTGTTACTAAAGTGGCTCCTAAAGACGTTAGCATAGATTCTGCTGTAGCATCAGCAAATCTGTTCGGGCGTCAACTTATTTTAAACTGTTCAGTTTTATCTCTACAGAAAAACTGAATGAAAACATTTTGTTAATGTTCTTCATCTTTATTCTTTGACCCACAGACTCGCCCTGTTTGTCTGAACTGAACTCGGTGTTGTTGGTTTAAGAAACAAATCGCTGCAGCTCATCTTTGTCTTTTCAGAGCGTTTCAGACACGTTTTACTTCCCAAATGAAAATAACAAAAATCCAGTTTATATTTGAACACGATTGGTTCCTCACACGTCCAAAACTAGAAGAGAGGTGGAGCCAGAAACTGGTTCAATAGCGATACTGTGGGAGTACGAGTCTGCGGATCAGACGGCCTGATGATTCACTCGTCGATTTCAACGCCACCACACTTTGATAGGTTGTTAACGAGGACGCCGCTCGGCTTGGCAGCCTCTCAGCGGAGGTATAATACCTGACTGCAGGCTGCTAATGAATAAATCCCATCTCACACTGCCAGCCGCCGGGCCTCTGAAGTAGAGTCGAGTTTGGTGGAGAGGCGTTTGTATCCCGGCCCGGTTTTGATTAACGGAATCTCCGCTCCGCCTGGACGCAGGTGAAAAACGAGAAGAAAACGCAAACACGACACAAGGAAACATTATCACAGGCAGAGAGCTTCTAAACAAGAGAGAGATGAGGGGGGAGGGAGGGATCACACAATATACACTGTATGTATTAAAGAGAGATGGAGTCACAGAAAAACATGTCCACTCTGGGTTTGTCTTATTTGAAATGTCTCCTTCAGATCAGAAACGACTAATCACAGGAGAGACGTCACAAAAAGTCCAATAAACAACAGAACGTACGTGTAAATACTCGTTAATATATCAAAGTACTGGCTGGATGAATCAGGCACATTTTAAAAGGTCGCTGAGTTTGTAATTACAACAGTGTCGCATTTTTACAATCTGAGTCCTGGTTTCAAACCAGAATCTGTTGTTTCTCCTTCACGTCACTGAAAAGACGAACAAACAGCAGTGACGCCCCCCCCGCCCTCCTCAGTGGAGGTAATGAATGCAGGAAACATCAAAGTGTCGTCGTGTCTCCAGGTTTGTGTGAACGTACAAACTGGATCCACAGCGTCAGTCAAGAGGAACAGCAGAATACACAAACACCAGCAGATATAAATCTGCAGACGTACACAGAGTAATACACACAAATACAAATATTGTTACAGGAAGAGTCTGAAGATTCAGGACAAAAACCGAGACATGGACGACGAACAGAAGAGAACAACCTGCTCAGTCTGTGTCCCGGCAGGACGGACAGGCAGAGGAGTGGAGAGACGGACAGAATGAAAGGTTTTGTCTGTATTTTTAAAATCGTCAAAGGAATGAAGAGACGGTGATGAATATAAAGATGGAGGGAGAGAGAGAGAGAGAGAGAGAGAGAGAGAGAGAGAGGGGTGAGGGAGGATGGTTTCATCAGACGGAGCGACAGATCAGAGAAACGTCAGAGAGACAAAGACAGCGAGACGTGAGGAGGTTGTATTTTCTGGTGTTTTTCATCCTGACGGGTCGTCTCTGCTGTTCGGGGACGATCGCTCAGGAGGAGCCATAACTATAACCCCCCCGCCCCCCCTCCCACACACACACACACACACACACACACACACACACACACACACACACACACAGCCAACCAGCGGCGGTGGAAGGATTCGATGGGGAGACGGAGGTTGCATGTTAATTAAGCAGAATGCTAATTGAAGAAGCAGAGGACAGAAGAAGAGGATGAGACCACTCCCCCCACTCATCGCCCTGCAGGAGACCAGAGTCTGATGAGATCTAATCAGATGCTGATTGGCTCGAGACTGTCTGACTTCAAGACTGTCTGTCTGTCTGTCTGTGTCTCTGTCTGTGTCTCTGTCTGTCTGTCTGTGTGTCTGTCTGTGTCTCTGTCTGTCTGCCTGTGCCCATCTGTCTGTCTGTGTGTGTGTCTGTGTTTGTCTCTGTCTGTCTGTCTGTCTCTGTCTGTGTCTCTGTCTGTCTGTCTGTCTGTGTCTCTGCCTGTGTCTCTGCCTGTGTCTCTGTCTGTGTCTCTGTCTGTCTGTCTCTGTCTGTCTGTCTGTCTGTCTGTAAATAACAGTCAATATATTTTACATCTGTTCAACATCTGTTCTGTGTGAAATCCTCGGACTGTATCTGTGGTGATCGATGTCCTGATGTTGTTGAAACTTGAGAAACTTTTTATTAAAGAGTTAAAATCATCCTGAGGATCTTTCACTTGCCTCAGCTCAGTGAACTGAGCCTCGTCTGACACATAAAAGAACTTTGTTCGTCTTTGTAGAACCCAAAAGGGATTTTTCTTTAAAACCAAACAGCTCGACTCAAACCTGAACGCACTCCGGAGACGCTGAGCTGAATTATAACAAGTGTTAAGTTTGATTCTCAGGACGGAGAGTTAGAAACACTGAAGAACACCTGGAACATTTCCACTGATGTTTGAACGTGTTGTTGATGTAGAACTTGGTTCTGCAGCTTCTTGAGATTATCAAGTTCCCGGTGGATTTGAGTTTTATTGGTTTTTTTATTGCTTTATTTTAATTTTAATAAATAATCCTCAATATCTTTCTTTGTCATAACATTAGCCACTTTTAAAAATGAATATTGTTCTATATCATATTGGAAAGTTTTTGCCCCAAATATTATTTTTTTTTTATCAACCTCCAAATATCAGGTTTTAATGTGAGTCTGTGATAAAGCGTGGAAAATATTTTTGTACCAAACTTCAAAGCTAATTTATTTAAAGAGAATATCGCTGATTAATCAGAACTCTGCGGCTCATTAACTGGAGATGTGAGCTGTCGATTTCAGGGCCTCGTGATGAAAAACTAAAATCTCTCTCTTGTTAAAATGAGGGTCACACTTGTGCGTGTTTATGTAGTTTCTCTTCTGTCTTCATTCCGGAGCGCAGTCTTTTCATTTTGAGAACATTACTTATTCATTTTCCCTCCAAACTCTGCCCTCGCTTTCAAACCGTCCCTCTGCTCTCTCAGGCTGCCTCGGTGCACTCGACAGCATTTTAGCTTTGCAACATCTGAACATGAACATAAAATGAATAAATAATGTCGAGAGAACGAGTGCAGCCTCCGTGTGTTTCCTCTGCTCCTGTTGTGACGACATCACGGCTTTAATTGAAGAGCAGGAAGTTGTGTGTTGCAGTCAAACGTTGTTTTAAAGCCGTTATGTTTCCACAATCTGATTTGCTTGACGTTGCCTCCGGCGCTTCACAAAATGGAGGTTAATGGTTTTCAAATGTCAGTCTGAGTGCGTGAGAGAGAAGGTGAAGGAAGAAGAGGAGGTGGAGGAGGAGAGGAAGACGTTTGTTTCACACATCTGAAGCTCCTTCTATCCCCGATTAGGGTTTGAATATCTGAATTAAAATTTTTCTTTCAGCCACAAACCTGACAGGAATAGAAACCTGTTCTTCTGAACGAGCAGCTTCACACAGAAAAACAAACACGGTGAAAACGACTGCAGCCTCCGTCTGTGTCTGAGCGGCTGCTGCCGTCACTCGTCTGCTCGTTTCTCTTTCTTTCTTCAGGTTGCTCGATTTATTTCTTATCCTTCCTGCACAGTTTGTCTTTTGTCAGTCGTTCATTAGTTTCCTCGTTAAATACAAGTGATAACAAAGACACAGGGATTCCTGCAGCTACAGAGGCTGACAGATAAGACTTGTGGAGAAAAAGGTGAAACGCTCTCTCTGTCCTGTGTGACTGACAGGTGTTCTGGTGGTGAACGTGACGTGGAGGAAGAGAACATACGTGGGAACCTTGTTAGACTGCACCAAACACGACTGGGCTCCGCCGAGGTAACGACACTCTATTTCACATCCTCTCTTTCAAACCACACAGACAACCAGAGGGTCAGTCAGCCGACAGGCCCATCCAGCAGAAATACACAGTATCCAGAGTGGATTGTTTAAAAAACTACACACTATGTTAAAACACTATATACAAATACACAAACTACAATATATCACAACACTATGCAAACAACAATTCATGAAGACGTAGCTAGAAGCTGTTGGAATTGGATCATTCCCAGTGGTTTGTGGGACGTGTAGTTCCTTCACTCTTAAAATAATTATGGACACAGTCTTGAACCTTTTTTTTTTCCATTTTCCAGAATTGTTTTGTTCAGAATCAGATGTTTGATGGTCACAGTTCGACCTGGATCCTCGATGACGCTGAATTTCAATATTAAAAACCAGGCTCGTCACGTCACAGAAGCTGGGCAGCGTGTTTTCAATTATCTGAGTTTGAATAGACAGAAGCACCGTTGCTGTATAGTTGCCATTAAAATGAAATCTGAAATCAGGCACCGCTGCTGAGTTTATTTCCCTGTTTGATTTTTATTGTTATTCTTATTGGCCTTTATTTGCTGCTGATGTTTTTTTTTTTTGATTAACTGAAAAGAGCACTTGTTTTTGTCAAAGTGCTTTAATGTTGCTGAAATGATAAAAAGTCTAATTTGGCTCTGGGGCTGTCAGATGTTATTCCACGACTTGAACAGAAAACACTCCGCTCTCCGTCCCTGTACAAACAGAGTGGTTTCTGTAATTGCTGAGTGGAAATTGTGACAGTCTCTGCTCACAGGGCTGAAACCTCTCAATTATTGCTCTTGCACGTAAATGATTGTTGTCATGGCAATTACAGCTTAATCTCAGAAACCAGAGTTGGAATTGTTTTTTTAATTTGGACTCTATTCGCTGCGGACGTTTGAATTCGCTTCATTATTTAATTCAATGAGATGAAACGCTTCCTCTGACGACTCGTTATCACCGAAAGATAAAAGATGTGATGATTAAACTGAAATATCAAAATAAAATAAACACAAATGGTAAGAATGTGTTTATTATAAACATCTGTGCTAAATCGCTCGTCAGAATCAAAAAGCTTTTTGAATAGTGGCGAGAAACCTTCTTGAAATGCGGAAAGAAAATGCGTAAAACATTTCAGTCACACGTTCCCACAGCTTCAGTGACATTCAGGGACAAACTGATGTAGAAAAGCAATTACAAACATCATAAGAAATGTGAGATATCATCATTTTAAAATCACAGAGGGGGGACAAGTCTGTTCTCAACGTGCTCTGCAGTCTGTTCCATTAATACGGTGATTAAGACCCAAAACAGTCTTTCCAAGGTCAGAACTCATTCATCGAGTCTTTAGCACCAAGCAGTCCTGTGATGTAGTTTTGTAATTAATGCAATAAAGGCCAAGATGAGGTTTACACTGGATAATCAAAGATAAATCCATTTCTGACATCGGTTTTTGATAAACGTGACAATGTGAGACTGTAGAAAAGCATCACCAGTGTAAAGATGAAGGAACTGATGAATAGATGAAGTAAACCCGCATGAAAAGACCTGAGAGCTAAGGGACGGCATGTGAATACAGAATGACTCCATATCAAATACAGAGATAACCGTGTACAGGATTTCTTTATGTTATCAAAAGAGGCGGGTCTATATGAGCCCTGAATGATGAAGTGTCAGTGTGTGAGGTGCGATGCTATGAGGGGGTAATGATGTGAAGTTGAATTTGGTTCCAAGCTTTCAAAAACAACAACAAGGAAAATGCCAATAAAAGGTGATACGATAAGAGATGATTCAAACTTTTTACATGACACGACACACGATCCAGCTCATCCAGGTGCCAGATTGTCAGTAAGTGATTATTAAGAAGAATTTTCCTCTAAATCCGTTGTTCCTCTTCCTCTGTCCAGATTTTGTGAGTCACCCTCCAGTGACCCAGAGTTGCCAGGCGGACGTGGCCGGGGGAAACGGATGCGAATGGCCATGGCTGAGCGGCCCTGCATTGAGCCGGCTCCCGTTGCCAAAGTCCGAGGTCTAACACAGCACAGGAGCCGTGGAGGAGGTGTGGCTGGAACCGCCGCGCCGATCCACAGCAAGGGACGGAGAGGTAGCCTCAACCTCATCAACAGCAGCTGCCGAACTCCACCTTCTTTCTTCACCGTGGATGATGTGAAATCTTCCCATAGCTCCCCCACCCTTTCTTCTGGGAAGCGAAAGAACAAACCTCCGGCTGACCTGGACCTCAGCATGGTCTCTTCTGACGACATTAAAAATGGAAATGGGAAGCGGATTCGAGCCAAATCCCGCAGCGCCCCGTCCACACCCCAGGGCAAATCTGACCCTTCATTCATGGATCCAGGGGGAGGTTGTGCCTCCTCTCCACCCCCACCCATTCTCATTGACTGTCCCCACCCCAACTGCACTAAACGCTACAAGCACATCAATGGACTGCGCTACCACCAGACACATGCACACCTGGAGGCTGAGGAGCAGAGGAAGCCGGAGCTGGAGCCCATGAAGGATGGAGAAAGTGAGGAACGACTATCAGACTGTGAGGACACCATCAGCAACATAACATATGACCTCACAGAGCCGAACAACAGCACTAATGCCAACAGTTCCTCGAAGAAACCTGCACCTCTATACAAGGTGACCACAGTAGGGTCTCCAAAGAACAGACGGCTACTCCTGAGTACCGACCACAGCCCCACAGCTAACTCTAAAACCAGAAGAACCTCACTGCTAAAAGATGGGCTTATTGATGACCTCAGCAATCTGCCCATCATCTCCAACATGACCGTGGTTCTGGAGAACTGCATGGTCCCAGACCGGAACTCCATGGTAGAGATGCCCAAACTTGAAGCTGAAGGTTTGATCGACAAGAAGGGAGGTGCATGTGATAAAGGCAAGAAGGCCAATGGGAAGGTAGAGAAGCTAAACAAGTCACGGACCAACAGGCCAATTGCTCCAGCTCCTGCTCCTCCCAAGCTCATCGCCATACCCAATGCAACGTATCCCACCGGCACAGCAGATCCTGCCACCTCACAGCAGCCCTCTCCCATAGCAGCTGTGGGCCTCACAAGTAAAAACCTTCCTCTAAAACCCATCAAACCAAAGCTGAGCATTGTTGTGGAGCCGAGTCTTGTCAAAGCAACCCTGGTTACCTGCAGCAAAGAGACCAGGAAGAAAGAAAAGCGGAGGCTGAAGGACAAACATAACAAAGAAGAGCCTGCCAGGACACCTAATGGAGACAGCAGCGGGATCAAAATGGAGGATGGTGGCAGTGGATCTAAAATGGGTGTCAAGGAAATTTCTGGAAGCCTTCTGAAGGAGCACCTCAGTAAGCAGGACGTGATGAATGGACTTACGGAGAGTCAAGAGAGCAGGATGGCCAGTATCCGTGCAGAGGCCGATAAGGTCTACACCTTCACCGACAATGCCCCCAGTCCCTCCATTGGCAGTTCATCCCGGCTCGATGCAACTGGTAGTTGCCTCGTAGTAGCTGACAGCAGCAGCAAGAACAACAGTCCCGCTTACTCTGACATCTCAGATGCCGGGGATGATGGATCCTCTGAATGTCGGTCAGATGGGCTCAGGTCCAAGTCTAGCTCGTCTGCCTCTTCTGACGTGAGCTCTAACGGTACCCATGGGAACTCTGGTAAAACCCCTCCCTCTTCATCTGCCCCATCATCAAAAGACTCCCAATCTCCATACTACCACAGCTACGAACCCTACTACCTGCCGGGGTACATGCAGACGGAAAGGCAGAACAGCAGCAGTGTTGCTTTCCACAAAAGCTCTGCCCATGACGGCAAAGGGAAAGACAGAAAGGAAGACGTGAAAGAGGATGACAAAAGCTCTTCCAATGAGTTCTTGGACTCTAAGAAAGGCGACGGGCCGCCTCAATCCCAGCTACAGCTGGCGATGAGTCAGACCCAGACTGCTTTAGCCCAGTCCCTGTACTATGGCCAGTACTCCAGAGGACTTTACATGGACCAGAAACTGTTACTGGCCTCCAAATGCTGTGACCAGCCACCGGTTGCCAAGCAGAGGGGCGAGAGGGGACAGGGGTTGAGAGACAGTGAGGACCTTAAACATATGGTTGGAGGCTCAGCCAGTGGACCCATGCTAGGGAAGGGTCCAGACGGTGCTAAAGGCTGCTGTCCCAAACCCATCCTGTCCTACGTGGAGATGAGTGAGAGAGGAGAAAGGGGGCAGGGTCTGAGCTTAAAGGCGGCTCACGGTGGAATGGTGGACCAGCACCAGGTCTCGATGAAAGACTGTGATGACATCAAGTCACCCTCTTCTTCCTCTTCTTCATCACTCCACAACCCAAACAGTCAGACAGATCTGGACTCAAATGTTTCCTTTTCCAGTGTAAGTTTCTCCCTCTGTTTATAACCTGCCGCCGCCGCTGATGGTGTAGTTGGTGTTTTAATGACTGTCGTTGAGCGTCACAAAGAGATTAATCACATGTTGTGTCCAGTTCAACCAACAGGTGCTAATTACAAAGACAGAGTGGCTTCTGTGGTGCTGTAGCTCTACTCTGGCAAACTGCTAAAGTCATTTTGGTTTAAATCAAAACCATGAAGTTTGATTTGATGGATGAAAATGTTTTTAATGTCTAGAATGAGAATTATTGGAAGAAATGTGTAATTCCAACTTTAGCTGTAAATGTAAAACATATAAACTAAAAGAAACTAAGTAAACTTTCTAATAACTGTTGGTTTTGATATATGAGCTGCTTTTTCAGAAAGCTTGTACAGGTTTTTAATCGAGTCATCGCACAATGCATTTAACAGCTAACTCTGGCCATGCTGGGTCGTGTACAACTGTTGTATGAATGGAATCACGCCTTGCTGGGAGGGAAGGTTGTGTTTTCCTTGGATTTGGCTGCAGCTTATCATTTGTGAGCCGTGTCTTGATTGGTGTCATTGAGAGGAACGTCACGCTCCTCACATCCCACCGCTGAATGGCCGCCCACTGTCGAAACGTCGTCATCCTTCATCAACATCACACCCAGAGCCAGTGATAGGTGGTCTGTCTATGGCTCTGTTCACTCAAGTACACAGTGTTTCCTCTATATTCACTCAGCAGCGGTGGGCCGCCGCCGCAGGAGATTCTTCACCCCTGCTAAAAAAGTCTATGTACAAATGAAAGTAATGAATCAGCCTAAATCGGGGCTAACATTTAGACTTATTATGAAAAGGCATTTACCATTAGTTCTGCAAATGACCATATTTAAACAAAAACTGGGACAGAGACATGGACTGAAGTTGAACTGACCTCAAAACGACTCCCACCCACCACTGTTAACAAAGAATTATAGGGGAAACACTGCAACTAGCACCAACACTTGTCCCCATCGATCTAGCCCTCAGACGGACCGGCCTGGGCTCACCGCCTCGCTCACAGCAAATACTCAGAGCTGCAACACGGAGAGGAGGCAGAGGAGGGGGAAGCAGACAGGGGCAAAGAATGGGGAGCTACCGTGGAGCCGGCCGGGGCCAAGATGACCTCAGGGGGAGGAGACAGAGGACCAAGCGGGGACACTAAAAAAGCCAGGGTCCATGGATCCCACGATCTCCCAGCAGCCATCGACTCGGAGGACTCAGACCGGCTGGAGGGGCTGGACGATCCGGGTCAGGAGCCAATAGGAGGGCTTTCTGAGGAGTCTCAGAGTGCCCGGGCAGCGGTGTCTCCTCCCATGACCCCCCAGCAGCCCTACATCCAGTACCAGCACTCCTCCTACCCGCCCTACCTGGCGATGTGCGAGAGCAGCGGGGGCTCCTACAGAGGGGTGTCCCCAACGCTGGTCCACAGTTACCCAGGTAAGAGTCTGGGCTCACGCTCAAGGAGCAGATGTGTAAATCGATTACAGCAGCTGGTTATCGTTGGTTATTGTGTTTGTCGACACTGAACAGATTCAATCTTCTCATTTTACTCACAGCAAGAAAGCAAATTACAATAAATGAATAAAATACAATATAAGAACAACTAGACACGGCAATTGGATTCGAATATAAAGTCATGCAGTAAAACACACACAGTTTATGATAGGCTGCAGTGTAACAGTGAATACATGTGTTGTGTGCACAATTTCAAATTTGATGACATAAGATCTACCTTTTGAAGAAATTCAAAATTGACACAGCAGCAGAAGGGAAAAATGATTAAAAATGAAAATAGAGCTACTATATATAAATAATATAAGGTTTTCTAAATGTGCCATATAAAGACAGAAGTTGTGTATTAGTCAAACCTTTGTTGTCAGTTATTTTATACAATATGTGCAGCAGACTTTCATGGATGTTGGTGTTTTGGTAAATGTCCTTGTCGTCCTGTGTGCACCAGGTTTCCACTACCCTCTGTACGGAAAGACGGCCGGCAGGGAGGAGTCGGAGGTGACTCCACCCGGCAGAGGAGGGGCGGTGAGCAGCAAGCAGAGCAGCGACTCCACCCCATCGTCGGCCATGGAGCTGCTGCAGCAACAGAGCCACCAGTACCACGGAAAATCTCCTGCTGTGAGACTTCCACTTTACCGCAGCATCACACACACACCTGATGTCTGACGTAGAGAAGGAATCAAGATTTAAATCCACTCTTGTACAGAGTGACACTAATGCTTCACTCACTTTAACTGCTGCAGTTCCATTTAACACTCAGGACATTTACAATATCTTGTAATGGCTTTATTAAGTTCCTGGCAGGAGAGACCGTACATCATAATATGAGGCTGACACACTCACGCTCATATCTCTGCTACGTTAACACATAAAGGACAAATCAATAAATATACCTTTAAAACTCAACTCAGCTCAACTTTATTAATATCGCTCCTTTCATACAACACTCAGCCCGAAGCAGGATTAAAACAACACGTAAAAAACAAAGATTACACAAGTGTGAAATTGAAAACCCTGAAAAATAAAAGCCAATAATATTAAACACGTAAAATAAACACCAGGGATAAAAAAGTGAATAAAAAACCGTGACACTAAAGCAAATCCCCCAAAAAGAATCTGTGTTTGACCGAAAATATGAAGAAGAAAAAAAGTGTTCTTTCAGGGCATCTGTTGTTTCCCATATACTTGACAATAATAGTAAATTCCTCCTGTTTTTACGAGATAAATTATTGACTATAGACACAAACACCTATTTTTTATACTGAACTCACTGACGCTGTTTGACACGGAGACGTCAGGTTGGAAAGACGAGGAGATGTTAGAGATGTGTTTGTGTCTGAGCGTGTGGCTGCCTGGAGGAAAATACAACAACAGCTGACTTCAGAAAACTAGAGATGTGATTTAATGATCCTCTAAAATTCACCAGAAAGTTCCACTCTTGGAAAAGTAATTTATTACCTCTCCTTCCACGGCTGTGCCACACGACCACTTCATAATGATAAGAGGCCTCGACCAAGGTTTTACAACTTCTGTCGCATTAAACTGCTTCATCCAGAGATCCAGTCTAAGTGGAAACATGTAATTAAGTTCTGGTGATAAAGTCGAGGAGGGAGGAGGATCTCAGTCACCGCTGCGTTTTATTATCAGCAGCTTCATCAAAACTTTACACAGAAACACTTCTCCTTAGTTAAAGTCCAGTAAACTTAAGATCCTGTTAATGTGACCGACAAGAGGTGTGTGTGTGTGTGTGTGTGTGTGTGTGTGTGTGTGTGTGTGCGTGTGTGTTTCCACAGCCTGGAGAGAAGGGTTCCCCGGAGGGAGAGCGAGAGACGGAGAGAGAGAGGAACCACGTGTCGTTCGCCCGACACCTCCACACACACCACCACACACACTTGGGTATGAGCTACAACCTGATGTCGGGGCAGTACGACATCTACCAAGGTACGACTGCACGGTGGAGCCACCAACACGTCACACCGCTGCTTTAAATCAGAAAGTGTTAAACACAAAGAAGAGACGAGGCTCTTTCACACATCGTTAGGTTCAGACCTTTAGTTCAGTCTGAACCAGAACATCAGGTGTGAACCGCTCGGGTTCTCTTGATAGTTTAAGTCTCAACCTTTGATTCAGTCGATCTGTTCAGGATATGATGAAAATCTCACTTTGTGTTCAAGGGTTGAGCTCCAGGTCGCTGGTCTCCAGTCAGCAGGTGTCAGGACACTCCTCTACCGGTAGGTTTAAAACACCGTGACGCAGTGAATCCGCTGTTCACTCTCAATTTGTTATTTTACTTGCACTATTTTGAAGAGCAGCACAGTTTCTGAATTTTAGAGATTAACAATAACGTTTCAGCAGCAACTGAAAACACAGTTGTATCTTGAACGTGCCCCTGAAACGAAGCTTTAAAACCCAGATTCTTCTTCACTCTGCACAAACACTGGTTTCCACTTTGACACTTGTTACAGGAAACAAAGAAAAATCTGTCATATGTAGAAGTCTGATGGGAAATGATGTGAAAACTGCTGTGTGTAAAGTTTACACTCTTCTGTGTGTAAAGTTTACACTCAAACATCGACTGTAAATGAAAACACCTCAGCGCTGTCATCTTCAGGTGATGAGGTCATTCAGAGTCTGTGTAGGAGCGATGGTGGAGTTTCACTCAATGTTAAACACGTTAAATTAGATGTAATGATGAAGTTACATGTAGAACTTACCAGGTTCATTATTGTTCCGCTGAACACGACTTCCTTTAATCGTCATTGTCGCACTTGAACCGAGCTGAGTTCAGAATGTTGCTGCTGTCACTGGTTAAATTGAGCAAGAACGCTCATTAAACAGCTGCCTTTTCTAAATGTCAGATTTAACAGCGGGTTAAGAGAAAACACAGCTCGCTAACACGCACAGCCCCGAACGATCGGCCTGTGACACAAACACACAACCCTTGCGTGTTTTTCACCTCGTTGTGGCGTCTTTTCCAGCTTCTTCTTCTCTGGTGTGATCTCAGCCTTGATCCAAACTCCAGGACGAACTGTTCACTGTTCGTCTCGTGAAGTGAACTGACTTAAATTGTGTCTTATGAAATGTAAACCGAGAGAGAAATGAGTCGGAGAATTGTCTCGTCTTCTAAATAAATCTAATATCTGAACCTCTCGGGACGAACAGCCGCCGCCTTGTTGCTGGAATTATCATCGTGTAGATCATTCTCCACTCTGCCGTGTTTTCCATATATTTTCATAGGCGATATATCACTGGCTTTGTTTGGAGGTGTGAAATAATGCTGAGGGAACCTGGCGAGCACTGAAACAACATAATGTGATGATGAACGTACTGGTGCACAGACTTCTCTATAAATGGTAATTGGTGTGAAAGAGAGGAGATTAACAGGAGTGATGCTGACGGTGGAACACAGAGCAGAAGAGGAGTGAAGAAGATGAACAGTCAAACAGAAGCAGCGATAGTTCTCTCGTGTCTCCTGACGGCTGAAGAAATGACTGATCTCTTTATGATGAAACAACAAATCTTAACTTTTCTCTTTCTTTTTACAAAATCCTGTTTGTGGTGACGTGGACGAGACGCCACGATGAGTCAGACTGTAAAGAACGATGTTTGACACTCTCTGATACGAACGCTGCCATCTTGTGGTGATGACATCATTTTGAGTCGGAGGACGTGCAGTGTCCGAGGTAACATGGAGGAGGTTTGTGACTTATACTGCAGCCAGCCACCAGGGGGAGATCTGGACACTTTGGCTTCACTTTTGTGAGCTGTCATGTCGTCCATCTTTATTCATGGTCGATGCTCTAGTGTGTATTTGTTCGCCCCCTGGTGGGTGGCTGCTGTACAGGTCATAAACCCCGCCTCCTCCATGTTAGCACATGTGCTATATGATGCCACCTGCAAAAACACGTAGATGAAGGAAACTCTAAGTTCCCTCACAGAGACGGGCTGATGCGTCGTGATTGACAGCTGAGATTGACTGGTGATTGGTCGAGCTCGTGTTTCAGCGCCACCTCGATACCTCGGGTTCGCTCCATGATCACTGCAGCACAGACTCTGACTCCAGATGTTCCTAAAGCTCCCGTGTCCAAAATGCTTCAACTTGTCTTCGTACGATGGAAAGAAGTGGAGACATCTTTATTTTCAGTCTGTGGAAACAATTGTCTTGTATTTGATGTTGTCCTCTCGCTGCAGGATTTGCTTTGAGTTCCGTTTTGTCCCCTTGTCTCCACAGAGGCCGAAGGGAAGAAGTAGGACCATGTGACCACGTCTCACATGAGGAACGGCAGATTTATCAGACATCAATTCCATGGTGTTGAATAAGCTTCGCCTCGCTGAGAGGCAGAGAACAAGAAAAAAAAACTCTTTCATTTCTAATGACAACCACCTGTTTTATAACACGTCTCCCAGGAGCAGATGGACGGACAGAGGGATGGACGGGTGAATGGACAGGACAGGATGTGGACCTTGTTGAACTTCCTGTATAAATCCTGAATCTCAAACTTTTCAAGCTTCAGTTTGGCAGAGTTTGGACGGATGCAGGCGACGCGTACGAAACAAAACATCCCAGAGCGCAGCGCACGCAGCTCTTTATGAAATGCACATTTATCGTAGTGTATTATGACGATGATATGACTGAATGTAATGATGATGACTTCATTTATCCCAATAGTGTTGATGGTTTTTAAAAACTTCTATTGGGAAACAGCAGTAGGAAGCTAAAAAGTCTATTATTCTCCTTATTATTCTCATGATGATTATTGAAGTGGTCCTCCTCCCTCCATAGTGCTGACGCTACATTTGTATTACTAACCTGTACTTGAGCGTAACCATGTTGATTGTATTGTCTTTATGTGAGAGTAAACTTCACATCGACCTGCCCAGTGCCATGTAGGAACCCAGCGGTGTAAATATTCTGTACAGATTCATGGCGGAGCACTAACATGCTTTATCGTACTCTATGTTGATCTCCATCAGCCATGCAGGGGAGCAGCAGGCGGAGCAGAGGAAGCAGCCGGGTCTGTCAGGGAGCTTCACTTCATCTGCAGCTGCATGTGGGAGAGATTTCACTCCGACCGCAGGGCTCGGTTTTTATTTCTTTCTTTTCAAACTTAACATGAACCAAGCTTCATGTGTTTCATTTCATCTGATCTGTTAGTTTTAGTTTCACTTTGTGATTTCGGAACTAGAGAATTTTGTCTGACATACGTACGTCCCGTCGTCATCACCTACGTGGGCGTCGTCTACCTATACTTGGCTCTGATTGGTTTGTAGACGCGTTGTCAGTTGTCACACCTGATGTTTGGGTTCGGTCTAAACTGAAATGTCTGAAGGTGTCTGAACCCAACAAGGTGTGAAAGGGTCCATTGTGATAAAAGCATTTTCATATTTAATAATTCAGTTGGAGAACAAATTTCAAACGCACCTATTCTAAACTGACGTTCTCTGATTGACTTGTTACGACAGAATTGAGGAAACTGCTCGTCGTGATTAAAAGATAAGAAACAGGTGGAGAACGCAGAAGAAAAACACAAACTGAAATGAGCTTCAAGTAAAATGGCTAAATACCGTCCGTGACCCCGTCTTCTCCAAAGTCCCACAATCCTTTGCCCTGCCTCTGCTCCCATGCCCTCTACAAGCTAACTAGCTCAGTGCAGAGCCTCTGATAGACACGACAATCTTTTATTTTACCCACATTCTGAAATCTGGTGCTGTTGGTTTTTAACCACTGGAGACCTGGCTCCTGTAATGAGATCATTGGTGCTGGACGTGTTACTGGAGGACGCCTCTAGGGGGCACCAGAGAGTTGGCGACAGACGCTTGTTGGCGACAGACGCTTATTGTCGACGTCTAAAATGGTGCTGATCTGTCGCCAGATATTTGGACAAACATATTCCTCGCTTTGCATCGTTAGTGACACATCGTACAAAATGATTCTATTTATTTTTGCACAACCGCCGACACGAACCCAGAGACACAGTCCAGTGTTGCTTTAACTGGACGTCCTGATGCTGCGTTCACATCATGTGGAAACTGCTACGACCTCACAACTTTACAGTAACGTCCAGATGTTGTAAAAACGCAACATGAGGACGCACACAGTGAATTTCCTTCAACACGGCTGATAATAAAAGTGCATGTGTGAACCCGTGTCTTTCAGCAGCTCTGCCTCACTTACACAACACCTTACCTGCATAGTATCAGTGATCATTCTATTACTTGAATATAGTGCTATGAACTCTGTTTACAAAATGCTGTCACGAGACACAGTGTTGTCTTCTACAGGCTGCTTGGTAAGTTCAGTTCATCCACCTGGTGTATCCATTTAATAACACACTCAAACCGTATAAATATCAAACCTGCTGTTGCTTTTTTATACTGTATATGCCTTAATTCATATGTTTGGCAATCATGATTAAAGGATGTTTATATATATGTTCTTTTGTCTGTGCTCTTTATTAATTTAAAACATGTAATAATTCACTTTAACATATCTATAACACAATACTAGATATCGTGTCCTTCATCAGATGCAGTATTAAAAGATTCAGCTCTGTTTTGAATTTTGAATCTATGTTTAATACCATGATGAACGTACTTCTGTGTATAACTTTCAACCCCCGACAGGCTCTGACACAAAAAGTTTTCATTTTTCTTAGTCTTTTCTTTAATACTTTTTATGCACACTACAACAATGACTACAAGACTACTACTACTACTATTAGTACTACTGTTTTTATTGTTGTAGCAGTAGCAGAAGAATAATTATTAATATTCATTGTATTAGTATGAGCATCACTACAGTAATGCACTAGTAGTGAAACATACTTATTGTTATTATTATTTTTGCTATGGAAATAACCTATTATTAATGAAATTAATATTATTACTAAGTTAATATTTGTAGTAGTAGTATAGAAACTGTAGTCTGGTAGTTGTAGGATTATGCTCAGCGCTAAGTAATTCTAATAAAATACAACTTAATTAGAAGTAATAGTATTTAGAAGTAGTAGTAAAGTATTATTATTAATAATACCACTTATTTAAAAGTAGCAGTTTTAGTATGAATATCACTGTAGTAGTACTGTAAGAGTACTCGTAGTAGAAGTACAAATAGTAGCCAAGTAGTAGTAGTAGGATTACACTTACTATTAGTAATATTAGTAATATTAGTGTGACTATCACAATAGTGGTGTAGTACTAAGAACAATTTCTTCTGTCTATTATTATTGTTATTATTCAGCAGCAGCAGTTTTGGTAGAAGTAGTTGTTGCTTCAGTAGTATTAATACTAGAAGTACTAGCAGCAGCAGTGGATGAAGTAGAAATCACAGTATTCCGTATCTTCAGTATTATTGAAGTCGTACCTCCAGCCTGCAGAGGGCGCTCAACCCGTCACCGTCACTCTCATCACTTCCGCTTTGAAAACAAAATGGGTGGCGCCAAAGCTCAACAACAGAGCGGCTGTTTGCGTCAACGGTCAGAGACTCTGCGATTTTAATGGTTCCTGCTGTTTAAACATGTTTGTTCATGATTATCCATGTTTCTTAATGTGTCTTATTGTTTGTTCATGCGTATCAGTGTTTCTGTGTGTTTCCTAATGTTTCTTATTGTTTCCTAATGTTTCTTAATGTTTCTCACAGTCTCAGTTTGTTTCTTAATGTTTCTTATTGTTTCTCACAGTCTCAGTTTGTTTCTTAATGTTTCTCACAGTCTCAGTTTGTTTCTTAATGTTTCTCACAGTCTCAGTTTGTTTCTTAATGTTTCTCACAGTCTCAGTTTGTTTCTTAATGTTTCTCAAAGTCTCAGTTTGTTTCTTAATGTTTCTTAATGTTTCTCACAGTCTCAGTTTGTTTCTTAATGTTTCTCACAGTCTCAGTTTGTTTCTTAATGTTTCTCACAGTCTCAGTCGGTTTGTTTTAATCAGTTAATTTAAATCACTTCAGGATTAAATTCAGGTTCAATTCAAACTCAAATTGAATCAACAGGCGTTTCCTGATGACGTCATGGCGACCAAGACTGAACAACTTCTGATTGTTGTGTCTATTCTGGAAGGTGAGAACCGACACACAACACACACAGAGAGGCATCAGCTTCACACGGACCGACAGGACCAACAGTTCATTTACAGTGTGAACGATCGTGAGTTGATTGTTAACATGTATAAAGAATATGATCTGAAACAGATCCTGGTTCACACAAATGAAATGACTCAGAGAGAAGCAGGAGTCCAACCGACGCTCATTTGTCGCTGTCGTGTCGTTGTCGTCGTCGTTGTTGTTGTTGTTGTTGACGACGACCTTTTACTCTTAAAACAAACATTTTATCAGTTTTACTCACGATCGATTCAGCCGCCTGAGACTGTCACCTGTCTGTGGAGGGATGTGATTCACACTGATGGTTTCTCTCTTGTCTTCAGGTCGTCACTTCCCGAAGACTCCTCGTCTTAGTCTCGTGGTTCAGGCGAACTTTGACGGAGAGCAGCTCGCCACAGACCCGGTGGAGCACAGAGAGCAGCCGCAGTTCAGCACCGAGCTGGCCTGGGAGCTGGACCGCAGGACGCTGCACCAACACAGGTCTGCACCGACCACACGGCAGTTTATAACTACATTACAAACAGACACAATTCATTATGACGAACCTCCACTATTCAATGAACCTCATGTTTTGACTTCTTTCCCCCACAGACTTCAGAGAACTCCCATCAAGCTTCAGTGTTTCACTGTTGACTCCGTCAGCAAGAAAAGAGATTGTGTCGGCTACATCGTCCTGGACCTGCGCTCCGTACAGGAAGTCAAACAGGTGAATGTCTCCTCCTCTGTGTCTGCGAGAGGTCGATCTGCTGTGATGTTGTGACATACGATGAGAGATGAGTTTGTGTTTGTATCTCAGGAGCCTCGCTGGTATCCACTGCTGAGCAGTAAATACACCAAACAGAGGCCAGCGCTCCTCCTCGCCGCGCTGCTGGAGAACGACGCCAAGTCCTCTGAGCCTTCTCCTGATAGGTTCAAAGCCAGGAAGGCCCCGCCCCGACAAGGTCCATACTGTTTATTTGTGCTGTTCTTGCATCGGTTTGAGTTTTTGCAGCATTAGAACAAAAACTAATGATTAACACAACACTCTGTGGAATGTTGTGGGTCAGAGAAGACTTCAGTTTTGGTGTTGATCAATCTTTACTATCTTTTTTTTGTTTTTTTTGACAGATATATTGAGAGAACTGATATTAATGAGAATGATTCAATTTAAGTGACTGTTGACACTGAAACTCGACTGACACTGAGTCCTTGTTGGCTCCTCATCCTTCATGCTGCCAGTTTACATTGAATTGTAAACATGGCGTCAGTGTCAAAGACGTTCTTGTAAAATAATTTGCTGCAGGATTTGCAAGAAAGTTTTCTATTTAATTCGTCCCTGTTGGTGTTAATTCTTTAGACTTTGACTTTTATTGTTTGATTTTTATCTTTTTATCAATGTTTGTTTAAATGTTGTCTCCTCCCACTCGTTCTGCTTCAGGTTCTCCTGCAGCAGCTGAGCTGCTTCCAGACAAACTGGAGGCTGAACTGATCTCAGACCAGGGTTACCATCAGGTCGGACCTGCAGATCACTGCACCGACATGTTCGTCCTGTCCATCACTGTGGCCTTCGCCACTAAATTGGAACAGGTAAACACGAGACACAGAAATCTTTTTGAAGCGATCGCAGGAAAACCGTAACAGACTCTTGTCATATTTTCACTTTCACCTGAGAAAAGCTGAATTACATTTAGTTTACAACATTAAACTTTAACTAAGAATTGGTTGAAAACATTAACATAAACCACCATCTTCATGTGACTGTTGTGTTGTTCCCTGTAGTTGATCCCCAGCACCATGAAACTTTCAGCAGGGGGGTCAGAGTTCTTCTTCTACTACTCTTTACTGGGCAACGACATCACCAGCGAGCCGTTTCACAACCTGCTGACCCCCGACTTTGAGCCTGAGCGCGCCTCAGTGCGCATCCGCAGCAGCAAACAGATCCTTCAGACCTTCCTGTCCCAGCAGCCCAGTTTACAGGTGAGAGTCAGAGACAGATTACTCCTCACCACATGTTCCTGTTCATGCATCATGTCTCATCATGTGTCATGTCCTCGTCCGTCCTCAGATCCACCTGTGCTGTGGGAATCACTCTCTGGGCAGCACCGACGTGTCTCTCTCAGGTCTGGCTGCAGTTTCTGTGGATCTCGAGAGCAAAGGAGCGACGATGGAGGGAGCGTTTGTGCTCAAACCTCCGAAACGCATCAAACAGACGCTGCCTGCCCTTCCTGCCGACCTGCAGCCGACCGTCGGGGTGGCTGTTACTCTGAGGAGAGAGGAGGCAACGCCACAGGTACAACGTTTCTGCCTTGTCAACCTCTGGTTTTATTTTCTTACGTCATTTGTTTCAGTTTTTGCAGCATCAAATAAAATCACACAGTTGGTACAAAAACAGTTCCGTAATATTTTATCTGTTTCCTTCAGTCTTTAGGAAATAAAGAAGGAAGTGGAGCTCAGACAAAGTCCCTCCCTCCTCCCTCAGTTCCTCCTGTTGAACAAAGACCTCGATGCTCGTCTCCAGTGCGAAAACCTCCCGACTCTCCTCCCCCCGGTCCTCCTCTTCCTCCTGCTTCCTCTCATACAGAGAGCGAGGCGGAGAGTCTCCTGGAGGAGCTTCAACGAGGCAAAGAACAGACGAGAGCGACAGGTGAAGCTCAACAGTCCGTTCCATTTTACAAACCAGACGTTAGACAGGTCAAACCCTGCACAACAGACAGGACCGGTGACATTGTGCTTGTTCTCGTGTCCAGATGCAGATGTTCCCGTGCAGCTGCAGAGTCGGGCCGCAGCCGCAGCCGAGGGCGGAGCATCGTCTGTCAGCATTTCTGCTCCTAAAGTGTCCATCCCCTCCTCCGCCCATCACTTCTGCTTCTCTCTGGACCTCCGGAGCCTGAGAGGCCTCAGCCTGATTCACCCCATCGCTGCTACGCTCAGGTGAAGAACTGTTTTACAAACCGACTGATGTGGATTAAAAAATTATAATTGTCAATGATTCTGAGGATGTTTTTTTTTTTTAGTCTCAATATTTTACAGTTTAATCATAAACTTTGTTGTACATTCCATATCAGGGAATATAAACACTTATTTGTCTGAAAGGATCATATCGACCAATATTTTATCAAACGATCAGTCAATAGATCAGGTTCTAATTTTTAGCTCGTGAATCTTCATCTCGCAGTTTTTAATAATGTTTTTACTCACAGGTTTCAGTGTAAAGACACGTGAACGCATACGTAATAAACATTGTTGGTACGTCCAACTTTGTGTTTTTGTCTGAGGACAAAGTTCTTTGTTAACAAAATGAATTAAAAAAAGAAAAACCATCTTAGTCCACGAATGTCTTTTAGAGTCTGTAATGAAACGTCACTGGTCCCAGTAACAAACCACCGAGTCCTGAAACTTGACGTCTCATGTTGTCAACATGTTTTACTTCAGATACTCGTATCAGTTCTTCGGCAGCGCAGCTCCCATAATGACCAGCCCTCCTGTGGAGCTGCTGAGGAACATGGAGGTGTCGCTGCCTCAGTCTTACTGCGCCTTCGACTTTGCTGCTTTACCGCAGCAGCTGCAGGACACGTTTCTCAGGTAGGAACAGTTTTACCTCAACGCACTCGCACGTAATCTTACACACTGAACCTTCAACTCGAGTGAAAACCTCCTCACTGTTTGCAAGGTCACTTTAGGACCAGCAGGTGGTGCTACAGGACTGTGTTTTTGATGCGTGTCCTGCAGTCTGGTACACTGTGTGTGTGTGTGTGTTCTGTAGAGTTCCTCTGGTGGTGGAGCTGTGGCACAAAGACTCGTCCAGCAGAGACCAGCTGATGGGACGAGCCTCCGTCCAACTGTCCCACCTGCTGAGCTCTGAGAGGAGCAGATTCCAGACATCCACAGGAGATCAGAGCTGGAGACAAACTCATCAGGACCGAGTCCCTGTGGTGAAAACACACCGGTAACAAAACACACCGACCGCCGGCCGTTACGGACGATAATGTGGTCGTTCATGTTTAACGTCAGTGTTTCCTCCCCTCAGTCCCTCGGAGAAGGTCGCAGAGTTGAGCTACGTGGCGACTCTGGAAGACCTGGGACTGGTCAAAGCCAGAGAGGTCATCCTGTCCGACTCTTCACAGGTGACACGACTGTGTGTGAATGTCGACATGAAGTCTGAGCTCTAATTATTACCCAGAGTTCCCTGCAGGGGTCAGCGGCGTCAACAGTGTCGTCCATCTTTGTTTTCATTTGTGGTTTTTATCCAGGAAGTAAATATTTATTTCCTTGTGTCAGTTTGATGTACGGCATCATCACAGTTCTATAGTTTATTGTCTGCTTTATCGCCACATGCTGGACTGGAGTGGAACAACTTATATCTTATATCTTCTCCTGGATTTTTTAAATTTAGATGTTAAATGAGAAGTTTGTAAAATCATGCTCAGAAGTTTTTGCTCTGTTCTCTCAGATTGAACTTGAAGCCCCCACACTACCACCCCCCCACCCTGCACCACCCAGACCTGCACCACCCAGCCTGCCCAACGCCCCACTGGGCCCCGCGGCCCCCAGAGACACCCTGGAGTACCGCACGGCCCTGGAGCTGGAGCTGTGGAAGGAGGAGCAGGAGGATCTGTTCGATGATCAGGTAAAAACATCTGTAATCACACTGGCAGGTTTCTTATCAACAACATGTACATTTACAGTAGAACAGACTAGTTAAGAGTTAAGATGTAGTTATGGAAATAGACAAATAAAATGATTTATTCTTATTTGAAGTTATTTTAACATTTATTTTCAATTCTCTATTCTGCTTAAATTTTTTCTGTTTGTTGGAAAAACCAGTAAAAGAAATTGTCTGTTTGTGCTGCAGCTTTTTATTTACATTAAAGAATATATTTCTTTCATTAAAAAATAAATGATTTCACCACATCTACTCTGCAACGGGAAAGTTTATTGAAAGTTTAGTTTATTGTTCTGACTCTGAAGACAAAGTTTTACGTGGAGCTCTCAAAACGCGACTGAAGTTATCAGATGTTTGACTCGCTCTCCTCCTTCATGCTGATGTTTTCATGTTCTGTTGCATTAAATGTGAATAAAGTGTTAATCTATGTTTTCAGTTGAAGAAGAAGGAGCTGAGCCACATGCAGGCGCTGGCAGAGGAGTGGAGGAGGAGAGACGGAGAGAGAGAAGCTCTGGTCAAGAAGAAGGTGACGAGAGTCGATGCCTCAACACAACGTCCGACACACACATCGGACTGAAGTGACTGTACTGACTCAACACGTCTGTCTTCTCTCGTCTTTTCATCCGTCCGTCTGTAGGAGGTGGAGTTTAATCTGCTGGAGGAGCAGCTCCAGAAAACTCTGTGTGATTTGGAGAAAAGAGAGAAACAGCTGGCGGAGGCTGAACTCCAGGTCAGTGTCCATCTCTCAGTTTACTCTACAGAGCAGTAGAGAGGTGACGTGTCTGCATGAGAGTTTTATTTTGTGCAGTGTTTTAAAAGTTTGTCTTTGTGTGTGTCCAGACTCAGCGGCTGCAGAGGGACCTGCGAGCTGAACACGAGCTGACCCAGAGAGAGCTGCAGGAGAGAGGCCGGAGGCTGCAGCAGGACTCTGACCACCGGGTGGCGCTGGAGCGAGACAAAGTGCGACTGATGGAGGAGGAGAGAGGACGGCTGCTGCAGCAGGTGGAGGCAGAGACTCAGAACCCGCTCTGTGATTCAGAATGGATTCAGAAATAATAACTTCTTCCACTCGTCTGTTTGCGTTGAGCAGATTTCAGACGCTGAGTCTCGGTACAAACAGCTGGAGAAAGAATTTCATCTCTACAGAGAACAACAGAACATGAGGCCTGAGTTCAGACTGCAGTCAGAGGTCAACCTGCTGACGCTGGAGAAGGTGATTGACACGTGTCGTTACTACCAGGATAATTAGTTATGCAGATACATAGAAGATTGTTCAGTCAGGAGGACCTCAAGCTGAGAAATTAATTTATGTCTGAGTACAATCTGTTAAATTCATTATTCAAATTCAGTAAATCCAGTTATTTTCTTACGGAAGCATAGTGCACCCAAAACTCTTTGGTTTGTTTTTTTAAATAATCTTTTCAGTTTTTTGCTCCATGGATAGAAGATGATGTATTTGAAATGCCTTCAGGCCGGCTACGTGGTAGATCGTTGAAGATGGGGCATGTATGGGGCAGGAGTCACCATAGGTCCATGGGAGTCACTTGGGAGTTTGAAGTTTGATCTCGATTATTTTATTTAACTTTAACAAGTTGATTTCAATGAGTTTAGTGAAGAAGAAGAATAATCATCATCATCATCATCATCGTAAATTGTCTCTGTATTTAATTAACAATCTTTTTTGTGTGATAATTAAGGTGGAACTGGAGAGGAAGCTGGAGTCCACCACCAAGTCCAAGCTTCACTACAAGCAGCAGTGGGGGCGCGCCTTAAAAGAACTGGCCCGGTTCAAACAGGTACTGTTGACTTCAATACTGTGTTAGTGCAAAGATATAACTTTTAAATTACATACAAAAAGTATTTAGTGAGTAAGTAGGAAACTCTCATCTGAAGTTAATCCACTAAAAAAACCTGTTCATTCAGTCGTGTGTCATTGATCGGTCATAAAGAAAACAGACAGAAGGAAGTTTGATGTCTGAGTTTCCTTGAATCCATCACAGAGGATGTTTCTCCTCAGGAGAATCTCTGATGGACGGTTTAAACGTTCATGAGCTGCAGAAAAATGACTGAGACATGAACAAAAAATCCAAACGTTCAGAAACACGACGACTCTGTCGACATAAAAACAAATCCACAAGCTGAGGCTCGTCTGTCGCGTCAGTTCTCGTATTTCACTGCGGATGATCATAGTTTTTCTGCGTCGGGACGATGAAGGTTTTTAATCTGCTGCTGGAGACGAGCTGACAGTGTTAGGACATTTAGCAGCTCTGTTTAAAGACACGCAGCGAGCGGAGGAAACTGAGCTCAGCTCCGCCACCATCAGTCAGCTGATTATCACAGTGACTGTGGGAGCCATAGAACCCAAGAACAGCGTCTGAGATGGATGTGTGAAGACGAGAGGGGGCGGTACAACAGGAAATACTCTAAACTAATAACGAAGAAGTTGTGTAAAATCAACCTGGAGCCTAAATTGTTTATAAGAGATATGATTGACAGCTGAGGCCGACTCAGGATTGGTCGAGCACTGTTGCTACCTCGTTCCATATCCCGTCCCACGGGACTCTAGATGACGTGTTTGGCACAAGATGGCAGCGCCTGTATCAGAGATATCTTAGCTTCATTTCTGGAGACTGGTCGTCCATTTTTATTTACTGTTTGAATGATGTAAACATCGAACACGTCAGAGCGACTCGTCTCCGTCCTCCACTGCTCAGATGTTGATTCTTCTTATGGATCAAACCACAGAGATTTTAATGACGATAGTTTGGTCCCATGAGATTATATCGTGTGTGTGTGTGTGTGTGTGTGTGTGTGTGTGTGTGTGTGTGTGTGTGTGTGTGTGTGTGTGTGTGTGTGTGTGTGTGTGTGTGTGTGTGTGTGTGTGTGTGTACATACACACACTCACAGGGCACTAAGTGGGGCTTTAGTCGGCCTATGACTAATGTAAACACACACAGACTTTATCTGACAAACTAATAACTGTTACTGACATTAACCAGCTGGAAAACAGGGCGGACATTTTTCCTCCTCTGTCTCTCTCTCTGTCTCTCTCTCTCTCTGTCTCTTTCTTTACCTCCTTTTCTCTTGATCTCATCATCATTTTAACATTCACATTTCATTTCTCCTCTCTTCCGTCTTTTGTTTTCTTTTCATAAACCTCTTTCTGTCTTTAATTGTCTCTCACTCTATTATTTTATGCTTTTTCATTTACTTTCTTTTCACTCCTGTGTCACTTCCTCCATTCTATCCTTTCTTTTCTTTCCTCCTGATCTATCTCTCCGTCTCACCCCTCCTCCTCCCTCCTCACTAAGTGCCACATCATTGTAAAGAAAACATGGTGTGATTTATGCGGCTCTAAGGGGGTTTGGCGCTGAGTGTCACCCCTCGCCTATTAATCATCCCTGGGATTGCGTTGAGCAATAAGCTAGCCAGGCGCTAACCATTCAGACGTCACACTCTCGCTTTTTATAAAATATCAGGCCTGTGTTTACACGACCATCCGTCTTGGTCCTCGGCGGTTTTTAAAGCCGGGGCTTGTTTGGTTTTTCTCGGCCTCTCCTCGCCTATTCATTCTCTCCTCTCAGCGCTTCGCATGGCGTGCTGTTTAGCTCAAGTCGGATCATAAAAATTCTTGTCCGAGGAATAATGTGCTTTTCAACCCAGGAGGCGCGGGGGGCCACAGACGCAGAGCAAGAATTAATATCCAGGCAGCAGTGAGGTATTAGATCAGAGAGTTTTTAAATTCAAAATATTGGGACAAGGAGCTTAGGTTTGTCTTTTCAGGACAAAAATATTGGAACAAAGATTAAAGCAGCAGCTAAATGAGGATGGTGGTGGTGAGACCGAGAAATAAAGTGTTTTATTGAAAGGATCACAGAACTTATGTATTTACATCTGTGAAGCCGACAGTAACAAGGGCCTCAAAACAGACTTGACGACTCAGCGTATTCTGATTTGTCACGGTTTTATCATGAACAAACTGTTTTCTCATCGTATGTGTGTCTGCAGGTTCGTCCAGAAAGTTGTTACAGACCTCATAGTTTCAGCTGCAGTTGTGTCTGCAAGTGGCATCAATGTTCTTCTGTTTGATTGAATGAATTCTGTGGGAAACTCTGTCCAGACAAGTCTCCACCTGTCGATCATTAGAATATAAAGAAATTCACTTGATCTGACTTCACGTTGAGAATTTGAGCAAACCTTCACTGTTAGTTTATTCTGAAGTAGTGATGAGTTTGACTCCCAGCTTTATTGCTCAGTTACTTTGTGTTCGGACCAGTTCACTAAGCCTCGGGCTCGGTTCCCTCGGGGGCGGTTCAGACGAAAACCATCGTCTCATGATACCGAGTGTGTTTGTATAAAACTTTGTGTCAAACAACAGATGCAACGTGTCGTCTGAGGGAATTTTAGTTTTACTGGTCTCTGCGGAGTCGCTGACGGTTCCCACTGCTCATTCCTGGAATATCAGTGAGCCTCAGTAATGACGGCTGTTTGTTCCAGACGGGGAGGGTCACTGAGGTCGAGTGTTGCACTTGACATGAATATGTTTTCTCGAAGGTTCCAGACGGTCGTTGCATTAGATGGTTTTTTGTCCAACTAGACTGAAAAACAACATCAATAAACCAGGAGGGACGAACAGATGTAGCTCACGTTCAAATAAGATGTGAAAATCAAATAACTTTCCTTCAGTGGGAAACTGTCTCCAACACAAACTTCATATTGATGAATCTGACGTCAGTCAACTTTACGTTCTAGTGGAAGTTTGACTGTTCAGACTGTGAACTGTAAATAAAGATGGATGACGGGTTTTCTCTTCCTCCCACTGTACAAACATGAAGCTGAAATATCTCTTATCTCAACATCGACTTTATGATTTTATTGTAACTGTACTCGATTTCACTTTTTCAGTAGTAGCACTTCAGTACTTCATTTTCCTTCTGTAAGAATGAAACTTAAATCAATTACAACAGAACTTTGTTTAACGAACAGGCAGAAGACGTCCAGACCCACGACCTTTAACCTCTTCAGCTGTTTCTGTTAGCGATAGAAGTGAGCAAACTATTACCACATCAAAACATCTGAAAACCTGAACAATGCTCGTGGACTTTTTGAAATCTGAAGGATTGTGTCATTTGAACTTGGTCTGAACTTGACTTTGGAAACAGTGACTGACCTTCAGCACGTCAAAGCAGAAAAGTGCTCTTGAAAACGTTCAGGTGAGCAGCGACCTCAGCGTCAGTCTGTCAGCTCTTTACAGAAAACAGACATTTCAAACATACTTTCATAATATCTGTGATTTCAGCTGCTGCGGAGACTCGTTTCTCTCTCGTTTCTAATGTGAGTTCCAGTCTGCCTCATTTCCCTTCATGTTTTATCCATCACATCCCCAAAAAACCTCGTACGGCGGCAGCAGAAAACTCCCCCTGAACTCCCACAGGCTGCGAGCTGCTCAGAAAACTACATCTGAGCTGAGAAAAGTGTGTCCACATGTGAGCAGCGGCATGAAAGTGTTTGTTTGAGCCGTCCTCCCCCGGCTGCTCTGAGCTGCTGACCTCTGAAAGAAGAGACGAGTAATGGAGGAAAGAACGAGGGGAACCCGGGGGAGGAGAAGTCATTGGCTGGTCATCCATCCCAGAAATCAGCCCCCGACTGTTTCAAACCTCCGTCCATCGTGTGGACTTCCTCTCGGGGTGGACGGTCCCTCTGCAGCTCACAGCTTGTCCACAGTTTACCACCGTCTGGTTGTTTGAGTTGGAGCTCTGAAGGAGGGATGAGGGTGCTCGTCATCTTTCTGTGCCTCCGCTCGGAGCGGCATGAAGCAGATATCAAGTTTCTGGTGCGATCTGTTAAAAAGAACATCGTCATTTATTTTTCCACCCTTTGAAAAATATTTAAACAAGCGCAGAACTTTCCGCGGCCCCTCAGGACACTTGCGGCGATGGCATGTTAACTAAATAACGATGAGTTTATTTGAACGTGTTTCCAGTGGTCGGGTCGATCGGCCGACTTCCTCCTGACCCACGTTTATGTGAACGCTCAGACTCGTCATGTGAAGACTCATCAACGGTCCCGCGAGCCGCAGATGACAGAACAGTGTGATCGACAAATTTGACCCCAACAGATTCCAACAGATTTGTCTTGGCTCTGTTCAAACGTGACTCCAAACCACTCGAGGTTCAAAACAGTTTTATTGAATCTAATCCAGATCTGACTCTTTTTAAATTCCTCATGGAATCTTTTTGCTGGAAGAAGAAGAGTCTGAGAGTTGGATCATGAAGAGCGTTCAACATTTCAACTATAGTCTCAACGTTTCATTTGAATTCTCCTGAATGAGGATCTCTGTATTTTAAATGTGTTGGAGTCACGTCTCGTTTCTCTAAAGAGAAGAGATGAAGAAAAACAAACTTGTTGTGTTTGCAGCTTTTCAACGGGACCGGTACTCAGCCGCTCCTCTGTGGCGTGTCAGCTGAGGCTGCTGGGAGATTCCTGAGTGTAAAACATCAGCTACGGGACAGAGTTTAGTAGCTCTTCTATTTTACCTCCTCACCACCGAGGCCTCAGTATCACCTCGTCCTCTAATTGTTTCAGGACTCGGCCTCAGATTGTCCTTGGCAGCCGGCACTAGAGAAAATGTTTGGCCTGTTTGTTTTTCTTGTAATTAGCCTTAAAACGGCCTGAAACACAGACGGCTAATGGTCCACAGAGAGCAGAGCCTGTGTCAACACAGTGTGTGTGTCTGTGTGTGTGAGTCTGAATGACTGATGTGTTCATGAGAGATTGTGTGCGTTTTCACGTGTTTTTTTCTGTTACGAGGTGCATGTGAAAATAGAAGCTTTCCTGTGTGTGTGTGTGTGTGTGTGTATGTGTGTGTGTGTGTGTGTGTGCGTGTGTGTGCGTGTGCGATGTGAAAATGTTAGTTTTGCGTCCAGAATCATTGAGCAGTCGTTCTGTTCAGTCTCAGGACTCAGACAGTTTCACATCATCTCACTCTGTTTTCTTTTCTTTTTTACGGCTGATGATGTCGATCACTCTGCTGCGTTATAGATTTAAGTATATGTGTAAGAATGTTTGTGTATTAATCACTGTTTATTGTCTATATGAAGACGATCAGTGTGTGTATATATATATATATATATATGTATATATATATATACACAGGCGTCTCTCTTCTTGTAGGAGCAGGTTCTTTAACCTGCAGCTTTTAATTCAGAATCTTTTGATTTATATTTCATTTTCCGGGAGTATAATTTTGTTTTCTGATCCTTTGATGTCTTTGATTTATTGACGTGCAGCTGTAAGCCAGTCGACCGAGCCCTGTGTGGTATTATGGGTAATTTTGGGAGCTGGAGGTCCGAGCAGCTGAGAGAAATATGACTTTTAGACGTTTTTATGAAGTTTTCTTTCTGTTCTCGTTGTTGCTCTTGGTCTCTGTGTGAATTCTCTTCACGTCCCGGAGCATTTTTCTCAGGGAGGTTTTTATGAAAATGTGAAACGAGACAAATTTATCACCGAACTTCTCTCAGTCTGTAATTAGAAAGAAGAAACAGCTGCTCGGCGTCTGAACGCTCACACGAGGTCAGACTTTTGTTTTCAGATATTTTTCAGCTCAGACGATGTCGAGAGTTTGATTTTAAGATAAAAAACTCGAGAACAATCTCACACAACATGGAAGTCTGTTCTGATTCAGCTCCGCCCATTAACCAGTTATTCATTTTTAAATGTTCCAGTTTCTCCAGTTTGAGGATTTTTCACTTTTCCTGATGTTCAACAAACCAAACATGTTATTGATGAAGATGATGAAGATGATGATGATGATGAAGATGAGACCTGCTCTGTTAAATGTGATTTAAGTCACTTGAATTAAAAATGTTCGTGTTTGTTTAGCGCGAGCAGGAAAACGCCATGACGCGTCTGAAGAAGCAGCAGGCGGAGCTGGAGGCCATGAGGCAGCGTTACCTAGCAACGGAGGAGAAGGCGGTGGTCCGACAGGACAGACAGGAGATGGACGACATGAGGAACGAGCTCAACAGGTCGTTCACTTCGAGCCGCTCGTGATTCCAGCTGGTTTCTTGTCTTTGCTCACAGAAGATGAACCCTTTTGTTTTGTGTGAACACAAACTGGAAACGATCGTTTCAGTAAATATTTCGTTTTATTTTCACTTCCAGGTTAAAGCAGCAGGAGGAAAGATTAGGCCCCGCCTCCTCCCTGTCGGGCCCCGGCCTCAACGAGAGCGCCGACGAGCACCTGAGCCGGCTGCTGGAGGAGAGAGACACTCTGCTGAGGACGGGCGTCTACACCCACGAAGACAGAATCATCGCTGAGCTCAACAGACAGATACAGGACGCCATGAGGGACACGGGGAACCTCTGACCCCCGCTGGAGCGTCCAATCAGAGACACGTCTGAGGCCGCAGGTAAACCACCTGACCAGCAGGACTCAGACTTCACCTCCGCGCAGGAAACGCTTCTCTGAAATCTGAAAAAGATCAAATACAAACAGAGTCAACGTGAATTCACCGGAGAGCAAAATAAATTCATCTGGAAATTATGAATCAATAATTATGAGTTTCCATCAACATTTAAAGAAAAGTGATTGTGTAGATTCGTGATCCTCAGTTTAATGTTTCTGTTTTTACTTTTATTTACTCATCTGATGTTTTTCAACAGGTTTGAATTTATTCACGTCTGAAGACATGAATCAACTTTCTCCAGTTCAGTCTCTCGAGTCGGACGTTTCCAGAATCACAGTCTCTGATGAACAAAGAACTTATTTCAAAACGACTATTTATCAAATCTCTTATTTTCTTTGTGTTTGTGTGGAAACGAATCGAGTTGAAATATGTTAATGAGCGAATGTTTTCCAGTAAACAACATTGAAACTGACAGAATGTTGTTTAAAACAAACTTTACTTCTATAAAATGAGTTGAACAAATACAATTAAGATTAAAATATTTATTTTTTACAGTTTTTCTTTTAACTCATTTCAGTTGAATAAAATAAAATAAAACTTATTTCTTAAGAATAATTTTTCTTTTTCAGTTCTTCATGTTTCTTTGAGATTAAGTTTTTTCTTCTTTTTACTCTTTTGTTTATTTAACTGAAACATTGAAAAACTCATCTGATAAATATTTATTACATTCTGTTGTAAATATTAATCAGATGAGTTTTATAACATTCTGTCGGTTTCATGAGTCGAACCTGACGGAGAAATAAAGAAGAGTTTGAATCTGTGAAAGTTTCGTGACGTGAAACAAACGGCTCAGATTCTTAGTTTCTTTATATTTTTCTGTTCATGAGCTGAAGCTGATTTTTTACTTTATGATTAATGTGTTTTCACATTTTTACATTCACTGTTACATTTACTGATTTTTTTATATTTACATGAACTTGACTTATTTGCACTTTTATCATTTTTCATGATATTTAACAAAATAAGAAATTGAAACAGAAGTTTTTTCAGTTTTATTTCATTAGAAATTTGGATTAATAAAAAAATCATCAGTTGAGTCTTAATGTCGACATTGAAACAGTTTGGGAAAGTGAAAGTGAAGTATTATGAAAATAATTTCCAATTAATAGATTCACAGAAGAATTCAAACGAATGTGAGGAAGAATAAAAGCAAAACTTTTGAATCCACGAACAGTTTGTGTCACTTTTTGTTCAAATGACTTCAGCAGTTATGAAATGATCAGAACTTGATTGAAGCTGATTCATATTCTGTAAATCTATTAAACTGAAAATGAAAGAAGTCAAAGTAAAAACTGAGGATTTGTTTCGTCCGTTTGTTTCGTGGATGAAAAGTCGATTCTGTGTTCGTGAACTGAAACTTGAAACTTGAGCCGGAAACAAATGTGTTGATTCTGTGAAGAGCGTGAACTGTTTGTGATGTTTGTACTTTTCCTCCTGTTTGTTGGAGACGTTGATGAAAGGTGTTTATCTGACAGCAGGTGGCGCTGCAGCTTCAGCTCTGACTTAGAAACACTGTGAGACTTAATTTATTATTTTTATCGTCGGAGCAGAGACGAGTGTTGATGTGGAATAAAATATTTTATTAAAATCTGAGAACTGTGATTCTTCTGTTTTAATAAAGTGATTGAAGAACGAAGACAGATTCTATATTTACACATGAACAAATCATTTCTCATTTTCTCTTCATTGTTTTATTTTTTTGTAAAAGTTAAAATATTGTAGTTTATTGCTTTTAAAGTAGAATTAAAACTGATTCATTTCTACACTGAGAATTTTTTATTTTTTATCAGAAAAAGCACTAAACCTTTTTTTTAACGTAAAAAAATAAACTGATTCAAAGCTGTGACTGTAAATATGATAAATCTGTACGACCATATTTTAAATATTCATATTTGTATTGTTATTATTTCACCTCCTTATTTGTTAATAACAGTAATAACACACATGTACATGTCGTATATATATTTACACTTCGTCAACGTGTACTTGATGTATAAAATGTTAACGTTCTCATTTTGTCAGATTCAGTAGGTGAGTAAATAAACTTTATTTTCCACCAGCTCAGAAACAAATGTACAAATTAAACAAAGTTTAAAAAATGAAACATTAAAAATATTATAGTTAAAAGTAAAAATTTATAAAGAAACAAATTGTTTCAGGTGAAAATGTAAAGTGAGAGAAGAAGCAGCGAGGTGGACACATGACACGTGTTATCACATGTACAACAACATGTTAACACAGATGTTTTGACATGTGGCTGCTCAGTGCCGATGGGAAACAGATGTTTCATCTGGAGGAGGAGGAGGAGGAGGAAGATAACGAGAGAGGAGGAGGAAGATAACGAGAGAGGAGGAGGAGGAAGAGAAGAAAAAACACTTTACTACTCACCTGTGAGGACGACAAGATGAAAGTGTGACGTTCTTCTGTCATGTTGTAAACACACAAATAACATGTTAACATACAAAAAACATGTTAACACACAAAAAAACATGTAAACACACAAAAAACATGTAAACACACAAAAAACATGTTAAAACACAAATAACATGTTAACACAAAAAAACATGTAAACATACAAACAACATGTAAACACACAAAAAACATGTAAACACATAAAAAACATGTTAACACACAAATAACATGTAAACACAAAAAAACATGTAAACACACAAATAACATGTTAACACACAAATAACATGTAAACATACAAATAACATGTAAACATACAAATAACATGTAAACACACAGAAACATGTTAAAACACAAAAACATGTAAACACACAAAAACACGTAAACAAACAAATAACATGTAAACATACAAACAACATGTAAACAAACAAATAACATGTAAACACAAAAAACATGTAAACAAACAAATAACACGTAAACATACAAAAACACGTAAACATACAAAAACATGTAAACACAACAAACATGTAAACACATAAAAACATGTAAACACACAAATTGAAAACAGAAAACAAACTTGTCAAACTTAATTAACAAGTAGACGATAAATAAAATGTGATTTAAAGAACAGAAATAAAACAGATGAATCAAAGCCGATGTTTATTCTAAATGTAAAATGTTTCCCCGGAGACGTTTTGTTCACAACACAAAATATTAGTTTTGTGACGTCAGCGTGACCTTTGACCTTCGAGCACCGAGATCTGATCAGCTGATCTGTGAGTCGAGTCTTTGGATCAAAGTCGAGAAATTAACTCAAAGCATTTTTCAGATGTCGCGTTCAAGAGCAATGAACGACCTGAGGACATAAAGCCACCGGCCACTGGGGGTCACTGTTAGTGAGACACACACACACACACACACACACACACACACACACACACACACACACACACACACACACACACACACACACACACACACACACACACACACGTGTCTAATTGGTTTTGAACGTGCAACCTCTGTTTTATTTCCTCGAATTTCGAATCATCTTCAAACTTGGTTCAGATTTGCAACAATTAAAACTTTGGAGGAGAATTAAAACTGAAAATCTAAATCGGTTAAAACCATAGACTGTATATAAAAACAAGAGAAACAACTTCGGCTCCAGAGAAATAAATCTGTGTGTTGTGAAATAGAAATATTCTTCATTATTCTCTCTTCTTGTTGAGTTGAGTTCAGATCATTGTTCCTCCTCAGCTTCGTTTCTCAGTTTCTCTCTTTTCTCCCTCACGGATCCAAACGACAACTTCCACAATCTCATTACGTGTAATTTCATTCAGATAAAAAATAAACAGAGCCGAGAGAGAGAGAGAGAGTCCTGAGACTTCAGGTTGTTCGGCCTCTGGGTTTGGATCCGGTTCCCACGATAGAAAAACATCGATGATTGATGTCTGAAAACTGCGACTGTGTTTGTTTTGGTGAATTTGTCGAATCCTCGCAGGAATAATCTGAAATCAGAAAGTGGAAAGTCCAGTTTGTGTTTGTAGACGGAGCTGAGGTCAAGGCAGAGTGTGTGTGTGTGTGTGTGTGTGTGTGTGTGTGTGTGTGTGTGTGTTATTAGCAGTAAGTAGAGGCAGCTGTTGGTCGCTGTGTGAGTTTATAAAAAGATTTCGTCAAATACAATCGATCAAACTCAAACTTTTCTCCTAAAGACGATAAAACGTTTGTCGTCACTTCGTTCCTCGTGAACTTTTTTAAAAGTCGTCAAACGTTGAACTTCTGTTGCTGATCAGCGACGTCACACACACCAGGAGAACCGGAGCTTCACGTTCCAGAGCCGGAGTCTACGTACGTTTTTTATCCACGATCTCTGTCACGAAAAAACTTTTACAAAAAAGTGACCGAAAATGAGGCGGAACTATCCATAAGATTGTTTTTGTTTTCTTCCAAAATAAACGTCTACAACGATCGAGACACAGAAAGTTCCTGTTCGCTGATTTAAAACGTTCTGTGCGATGTCAAAATAAAAACTGTTGAGTGTGAAACAAAGAAAACAAAAGACGAAGCTGAGGAAAGAATAAAATCACAGCGAGTCTCTGAGAAGAATCCAAACTGGAGCTCAGCTTTATTTCCTCTGAACACGACTTTCTGCTTCTTCATCTCATTTTGTCGTTCGTTTAAAAAAAAGGGACGAGTCGGAGAAATCATGCAAACACGTGAATTCATCAGTTTTCTGTTTGACACGTTTTCATTCTGTCATTTTACAGAGGAAATGATTATCTTCATCTTCATCTTCATCATCATCATCATCATCATAATCATCACCATCATCATCATCATCACCATCATCTTCATCTTCATCAGATTTGAGCAGGATTCAGTTTCTGTTCAGATTCACGTTATTGAGGAAAGATGTTGCTGCAGAAATTAATTTGGTTTTTTTGTTTAAACTTTAATAAATAAATTGAAATTCTGTTGATTTACTTTTTATTTTGAAAGTTTAGTTTGTAAAAAAAAATCTGTTTCCTCATTAATAATCATTTTTATTGTGACAAGTTGAACAGGAAGTGAATTTACCTAAATCTGCTTCTTGATCACGTTTGTTTTTCACAAAGTCAAATTATTTCACGTTCGAATTTAAAATCCCATCGTTTTTTATGTACAGAAGAAAATCGTCTGTTTTTAAAAAAGAGACGTTTCACTGATGAAGATGTTTTTTTCTTTTGGTCACAAACACAAAATTCATTTTTACCAAACACACGATGAACAAAAAGAAAAAAGAGAAAAAGATTCAACATCAGATAAATTCTGTTTCCTGCATCTTGAGGATTTGTGGGTAAATTCACTTTTAAATTAAAACATTTTTAAATAATATTTTTGATTTGAAAAGAAGAAA